>NW_027202340.1:10000-275817 GCF_024711535.1 Dipodomys merriami
ACTCAAGGAGGAACCCCCTCTGCTGTGAGGCCCAGGCAGCCTCGTGGCAGGGTGACCCAGGCCCATTGGACCATCCCCCTGGTGGATGGACTCCACCCTAAAATGAGTATTTTCATAGGCAGAAAGAGGTTTCACTGCTTAATTGACACTGGGGCAAACCAAACCATACTCAGGGAGGAGGAAGTGCCCTTGGACTGGAAGCTTGCACCTGGGCCCCCAATATTGGTGGTAGGGGGCAATTCCCAGTCCAAAGAAACAGTTGCCCTTATGACATGGACTAGCCCAGATGGAGAACAAGGAAATATACACCCTTTTGTGGCAAAGAACCTCACTGCCAATTTACTAGGGCAAGATATGCTAAGACAAATGGATGCCATGGTCACTACAGAACATCGAGCATCATATGATGATATCCTGGATAGGGAAGAAGCTCAAAGGCTTAAACAGGATATTGAGGGAGTTAAGGAAAGGGATTTTTTTAACTTTCATAATTACAGAGAAGAACATAGGGGACCTGCTCGGGTGCACCCCCAATCCTAGAGGCCACTGCCCCCCGAGTACCTCCCATTAGTTGGAAGCCAGGAAGCCCAATCTGGGTGGAGCAGTGGCCATTGACCAAACCTAAACTTGAAGCCCTCCACCTTCTGGTGGAGGAACAGATAAGCCTAGTGCATATCCGCCCTTCTATAAGTCCTTGGAACACACCTGTATTTGTTATTCAAAATGCCTCCTGGGCTTGGAGGATGCTCCAAGACCTAAGTAAGGTAAATGAAAGGATGGAGCTAGGAGGAACACCGCTAAGAGGCATGCCCTGGACTCCTGCTATACCTTCAGAATATACCTTGGTTGTGATTGATATTAAAGATTGTTATTTTTCCTATCCCTCTGCATCCAGATGACTGCGAGAAGTTTGCTTTCTCTACACCTTCTCTTAATTTTTCCCAGCCTGATCGGAGGTTTGAATGGATGGTGCTGCCACA
Source organism: Dipodomys merriami (assembly GCF_024711535.1). Taxonomy (NCBI): domain Eukaryota; kingdom Metazoa; phylum Chordata; class Mammalia; order Rodentia; family Heteromyidae; genus Dipodomys; species Dipodomys merriami. The sequence continues at coordinate 10,981 of NW_027202340.1, forward strand.
GGGTATGGCCTTCTGCCAACAATACTTGGCCACACTTTTAGAGCCTCTGCTGGGTTCAGATACCTCCCTTGTCTATGCCTACATGGATGATATGATTCTGGGCCTACCCACCTCTGACTAAAGCCATCAGGTTCCCACCAGGGAGAGGAAGGGTGCAGATATGCGGCTGTGTGGCTCCCAGTGCTCTAGGCTCTGTGGTGTCCCCTCCTCACCCATTTCTTCATCTCCCCTTTTCCTGGGGACATTGGCCACTAGGGATGGGGGTGGGATCCCAGGGTCGACACCACACCCCAGCAATTGGGTCTCATATGGCAGAGCCAGGGCAGACTGTGGGGCATGAGAGAGGTGCGGGTGGGACAGGAGAGGGGAGGCGGGAGGCACAGGTCTGGGTCCACTGGCAGGGTGACAGGGAGTCACGAGCTACAGGGGTCACGGGGTGTGGGCCAAAGGGGCAGCACTTATGTGTGCTGCTGGGGAGAAGCTGTAGGTGGTGGCTCTTGGTGCTTGCAGGCCCTGGAGTCTGAGGACCTGGGGCCAGGATCAAGTCAGGGCTGAAAGCAGGTTAGGGCCGCACCATTTCTGCCAGGCAACTGAGAGAGGCACCAAGGATCCAAGCTGGCAGCACCATGTGTGAAATGCGCCACTGCTGGGAGGGGGCGGGGGCGTCTGAGGGTGCCTGGCAAGGCTGTGAGCTTCTTCTGCTCCTCCTCCTCAGCTGCTGCTGCTGCCAATTCCTCAGCAGTCCTTGCCAGCAACTCAGCGGCCTCCTTCCCAGGAACCGCTACTTCCACCACCACCCCAGCCTCAGCAGCAACTGTCTCCATTGCTGCACCTCAGCTACCGCTGCCTTGCTCCCTCTGCCAGGATCTCAGACTCAGGGGTGCCATGGCTGCCTCGCCTCCATGAGACTGCTTGGCAATGTGCCTGCCGTCCTGGCTCCACATGCTCTCTGCTCCTGGCCAGCCGCTGAGGCCACTTCCCCTCCTGCATGTGCTTGCTCTTCTCTCTGACCTCACTCTCTGCCCTCCACTCCTCTCCTCGGCTGCCCCACCCCCGCCCTGCATGTACGCCCACCCCCACTGGTCCCTGGCCTTGGCTGCCACTGCAGTGTGCCCCTGGGCCCCCCTTTCCCTGGGTTTGCCCCCTCACCCCTGACTGCAATCGCAGCACTGACTGGGCCCTGAACCTTTCAGGCCATGGAATCTTCCAGGCCATGGCAATTGCAGCCTCTCCTCAGCATAGCATTCCCCACCAACTCCAGTTCCTTCCTCGGGGGGAACTAATCTCCCCTCAGCCCTACCGCTGGAGGAAACTCTCCCCCATCCACTCCACAAACCAAGCTGGTGCATGGTGACCCTCGTGTGTGTATGTATGTGTGTGTGTGTGTGTGTGTGTGTGTGTGTGTGTGTGTGTGTGTGTGTGTGTATGTATGTGTGGAAGGACCCCCTGACACAACAATGGAGAGGACCTGACCCCCTAGTTACTATGATCAGGGTATTTGGATGTGTTTTTCCCATAGGGGAGTCTGCTCCCATTTGGATCCCTGCCAGGAACCTTACGTATTTTCCCATCTCCTCTATACAAGAGGATGGCCAAGAATAAGCTAACCAACAAATCCCACCTAATTTATGGTACCAGCAAACTGAAAAAAAATCAAACTTGTGCATTTGTATAATTTTACATGAGCACATAGGTTCTTAGGTATACTTCAAAGCTATGTTTTTAATAATATGTGTATATATATAAATAATGTATATATATAAATAAACTAAGAAACCAGCCAATGAACAAATACTTCTGAATTAGTGCCTTAACTATGGCATTATGAATTATTTGTTCAAAATCTATGATCAAAGTTTCTTTCTTTAGAATCAATCTTAAAATGTTTGTTCATGTACCAGGTGTCAGTGGCTCAGACCTATAATCCTAGTTACTCAGGAGGCTGAGAGGTGAGGATGAAGGTTCAAAGCAAGCCCCGGGAAACTCTTACCTCCAATAAACCATTAGAAAACCGGAAATGGTGGTGTGGCTCAAGCTGTAGAGTGCTCACAAAGAGCAGAAGAGCGCAGGGATAATGCCCAATCTAAGAGTTCAAGCCTCACCACCGACAAAAAAACGGAAAAAACTTTGTTCATACAAAATGCTAACATTCTGAGCTTTAGGAAACTTTTCTTCCAGGGTCTTATGCTTTTTAGGCAACTATTCCACTACTGAGCTACATCGTAGTACCAATGTTTTTGTTTTTCATTTTAGAATCCAGTTTATTCCCAAAATGCTTACAAGTACCTATTGCCCTCACAGAAGTGAGTGTTTATTCAGAAACTCAACCTTTGGTGGTATGAGGACTCCCCTAGTCTATTTCGTGGTAGGCACTGAGGAAAACTCACAGGACACAATTGCAGACATTTTATAATTATAAAAATAACTCTAAATAGAAATAATATCAACTACCGGGCACAGGTGGCTCACGCCTTTAATCCTAGCTACTCAGGAGGCTGATATTTGAGGAAGGCCACTCAAGGCCAGCCAGGGAGGAAAGTCTGTGAGACTCTTATCTACAATAAACCTCTAGAAAACTGGAAGTGGTGATGTGGATCAAGTGCTTGAGCATTTGCCTTGAGCTGAAGGGCACAGGGCAGCACGGAAGTCAAGAGTGCAAGCCCCACGACCGACAAAAAATAAAAAAATAGAAAAAATAAGAAATAACATCAACTGTCCCAACCTCCTAGGGAGAAATGATATCCTCATTTTCATTCTTACTATTCATGACAGATGGTCAAAAACACCAATGTGCTATGCTGAAATGTAAAAGTTTAAACCTCTTTTTTGAAAAACTCTCATGTTATAAAATCAAAATGTTTCATATAAAGGCAAAGTGAACTTTAAAAAATATTTAAAATGCTAATGAAACTCCTTGGCTTGGAATGTGCGATTTTTTATCTGCGAGGCATCGGATTTAAACTTAGGGACTAGGTAACTATGTTGCACTCTGGGGGAAGGGGAAGCTCACTATGCTTGAAGACCAGAAATTCAGGCCTCTTCCCTAGGCCTGAATTTATGCCCCTGTCATACTCCTTATATATATTTTAAAGATAAGATTGAATTTCCATATAAATGTTCAGTCTATATCATGTTTGGTGTGGTTATTCATTGTATTTGTTGTTTTATTCATTTATTTACCATTTATTTTATTGACTGTGAGGACACCTAAACATGTATGACATTGTTAAGGTACTATCACATTGCATCTAGATATGTAGACTTGTTCTCCATCATGCCTGCCACCCAGCACTCTCCCAGAAAAGGAAAACAGGTGTCACACTTGGCTTCTTACTCGAGGATGAAATTCTTGGCAGGCACTGAGATCAAGACCCGAGGTGGACAAAATAGCCATACATGGATAGGCAGGTGGTAGTATGCAAATAAATGCATATTAGTAGAGAGTGCCAGAGCCATGTGTCTAGTATTCAATGATATCTACTATGTCTTAGGCATTTACACAGCCTAGATATTATAGAGAAAGAACATACAACCATCCAAGAAAAGTCCAAGAAATATGACAGATCTATTCAACATTTGGAAGACACCATCAGAAGGCCTAATCTGAGGATAATGTGTGTAGAGGAACACCTAGAAACAGAACTTAATGGTCTAGGAAATTTGTTTAACAGGTTCCTAGCAGAGAACTTCCCAAACATGCAAAAAGATAGGCCTATTCAGATCCAAGAAACTTTTAAAATTCCAAAAATGACCAGATCAGAACAGGACAACCCAGCTTCACATTATAATCCTCACAGGATTAATTCAGACCGAGGAAAAGAACCTTAAAGCTGTCAAGGAGAAAAGATCAATCACTTATAAAGGGATACCAGTTAGAATCACCTCAGATTTTCATCAGTGACAATCAAAGCAAGAAGAGCCTGGATTGATGTATGCCATGCGGTAAAGACAAACAAGAGTCAACCAAGAAAACTGTATTCAGCTAAACTCTCCTTCATAAAGTAAGGACAAATAAAAACCTTCCATAGCAAAGAAAAAATGAAACAAAAACCATCCCTACAAAAGGTTCTTAAAGTTGTCCTACTCATAGAAAACCAACAAGACCACAAAAAAGGCCAAGAAACCGCAGCCAACCTGAGAATCCAAGTACCATAGAAAGAACCCAGTTACCACAGCCCCCAAGAAGGTGGATAAAATGGCGGAAACTCCCAAATACTTCTCAGTTATATCTCTCAACATTAATGGATTTAACTCTCCAATTAAGAGACATAGACAGTCTAGTTGGATTAAAAAGCAAGAACCTTCTATCTGCTGCCTTCAGGAGTCACATCTTGCCCATAAAAACAAACAGATTTTCAATGTGAAAGGTTGAAACAAAATCTACCAAGCAAACGGCCCCCATAAACAGGCACGAGTTGCAATCCTAATATCAGATAAAATAGAATTCACTTTAAAATTAGTGAGAACAGATAAAGAAGGTTGCTACATACTAATTAATGTATCTCTCCTTCAGAGGATATTACAATTCTAAATATGTATTCAACAAACAACAGAGCACCCAAATTTATCCAAGAAACCCAACTTTCCCTCAAATCCCACATAGATCCAAAGACATTAATTGTTGGAGACTTTAACACATCACTATCCCTACTAGATAGATCAATGGCAAAAACTCAACAAAGAACCCCCATATCTAAACAACTACATAGATCAACTAGATTTAACAGACATCTACCGAAGATTTCACCCAGAAGCATCAGAATACACGTTTTTCTCAGCAGTATATGGAACATTTTCCAAAATAGACCACATTTTAGGCCACAAGCAAACTTGTCCAAATTCAGATACATTGAAGTTATACCTTGCATTCTCTCAGACCACAAGGGATTAAAAGTAGGACTCCACACCAAAAGCCACTAAAGAAAGTTCTGTAACACATGGTGGCTGAACAAGACACTGCTGAATCATGAGTGGGTCATGGAAGAGATTAGAAATGAAATTCAAATGTTCAAGATATTCAACAAAAATGAGCACACAAATTACCAACTCCTCTAGGACACAGCAAAGACAGTACTCCGAGGCAAGTTTATAGCTCTGAGTTCCTATATCGACATATTTGAGAGATCTGAAACCAACAATTTAATGAGACAACTGAGCCTCCTTGAAAAAGAGCAGCAGGATAAACCCCAACCCAATGGACAGAAAGAAATAATTAAACTTAAATCAGAATTAAATGAATTAGAATAAAAAAAGCCATACAAAGAATCAACAAAACAAAGAGTTGGTTCTTCGAAAAAATTAACAAAATTGACAGACCCTTAGCAAATTTTATCAGAAAAAGAAAAGAACATACCCAAATAAATAAACTCAGAGATGAGAATGGAAACATCACCACGGAAACAACCAAGACTCAGAACATTTTAAGGGAATACTTCTCAAAACTTTATGCTAATAACATTGAGAAGTTGGCAGAAATGGACCTTTTCATAGCAAATACTGACATGCCAAAGCTACACCAAGATAAGTTAAATCACCTTAACAGGCCCATATCAAGCATTGAAATATAAACAGTAATAAGAGATCTCTCTTCTAACAAAAGTGCAGTTCCAGATGATTTCACAGCGGAATTCTACAAGGTCTTCAAAGCAGAACTCACACTAATACCCCTCCAATTCTTCAATGAAATTGAAAGAGAAAGTTTAATATGGAACTCATTATATGAAGCCATCATAACCCTCATCCCATAACCGGGCAGGGTCTTATCAAAGAAAAAGGACCATAGAACTATTTCTTGGATGAACATTCATGAAAAGCTTCTCATCAAAATTTTGGCCAATCGACATCAACAATTCATCCAAAAAATCATACACCAAGATAAAACAGGATTATTTCAGGGATGCAAAGCTGGTTCAATATACGGAAATCAATTAGTATAATTTATCACATCATCAGGAGCAGGGATAAGAACCACATGGTTATCTCAACAGATGCAGAAAAAGCATTTGACAAGATCCAATACCCCTTTATGATGAAGGTTCTAGATAAATTAGGAATCCATGGAACATTCATCAATACAATAAAGGCTATATATGACAAACCAACAGCCAGGATTCTATTTAATGGTGAAAAACTAAAGATATTTCTTCTTAACTCAGGAACGAGACAAGGATGTCCACTCTCTCCACTTCTCTTCAATCTAGTATTAGAATGCCTAGCTATAAATAAGACTAGATGCAAACATAAAGGTGATCCAAATAGGGAAAAAAGAAGTAAAACTCTCCCTCTTTGCAGATGACATGATATTGTGTTTAAAGAATCCCACAGACACAACTCCCAAATTAATCAAGCTGATTCAAAAATTTGGCAAAGTAGCAGGGTATACAATTAACCCTCAAAAATCAATGGCTTTTCTCTATTCCAACAATGAAAAAAGTGAGGCTGAAATTAGAAAAGCAATTCCATTCGTAATAGCCCCACAAATAATAAAATACCTAGGAATTAACTTAACCAATGAAGTGAAGGACACTTATGATGAAAGCTTTGAAAACCTGAAAAAGGAAATCAAAACTTAGAAAGTGACAAAAACTCCCATGCTCCTGGATTTGAAAGATCAACATCGTGAAAATGGCCATACTTCCGAAGGCTATCTCCAAATTCAATGCAATACCTATCAATATTCCAACCTCATTCTTCAAGGAATTAGAAGAGCCAATCCAAAAATACATATGGTACAGTAAAAGACCCCGAATAGCAAAAACAATCCTCAACAGAAAGAACAGGGCTGGAGTAATATCAATACCAAATTTCAAACTCTACTACAAAGCCCTAGTAATCAAAAGAGCATTGTACTGGCATAAGAACAGACCTGAGGACCAATGGAACAGAATTGAAAACCCAGAAATGAACACACAGACCTATAGCCAACTAATCTTCGATAACAGAGCTCAAAATATAGAATGGAAGAAAGACAGCCTCTTCAGTATATGGTGCTGGCAAAATTGGTTAACTACTTGTAGAAAATGAAAGCTAGATTCTTATATATCATTCTGCACCAGAATCAACTCCAAATGGATCAAAGACCTCAGAATCAAAGCAGACAATCTGAAAACATTACAGTATGGAATAGGAGAAACACTAGGTCTCCTTGGCACAGGACGAAATTTTCTTAATTGAGTCCCAGAAACACAACAAATCAAAGAAGGATTGAACAAATGGGATTGCACAAAATTGCAGAGCTTCTGCATGGCCAAGTACATAGATAGCAAGATCAATAAAAAGGCCAGAGATTGGGAGAAGATCTTCACTAGCCATACAACCGACAAGGGACTCATATCTAAAATATACCTGGAACTTAAAAAATTAAATTCCCCAAGAACAAATCTCCAAAGAAACAACTGCCCAATAAATAAATGGGCTAAAGACTTACAGAGAAACTTCTCTGAAGAGGAAAGAAGGATTGCCAATAGACATATGAAGAAATGTTCAACCTGTCTAGCCATAAAAGAAATGCAAATCATAACAGCATAGAGATACAACCTCACCCCAGTTAGAATGGCAATAATCAAGAACTCTAATAACAACAGATGCTTGAGGGCATGCGGAGAGAAGTGAACATTGGTGACAGTGAAAACTTGTTCAACCACTTTGGAAAGCAATATGGAGGTTCCTCAAAAGACTCCACATAGAGCTCCCCTATTTGCCAGCAATCCCACTTTTGGACATTTACCCAAAGGATCACAAACAAGACCACACTAAAGCTACCAGCATGACTATGTTTATTATTGCAGCATTATTTACCATAAGTAAGATATGGAACCCACCCAGATGCCTCTCAGTAGATGAATGGATCAAGAAAATGTGGTATATATACACAATGGGATTCTATGCCTCCATGAGAAATAATGACATTGGTCCAATTGTTAGGAAATGGTAAGGTTTGGAAAAAATTATATTAAGTGTACTTGTTAGATTGGTAGTCAAATGATACTATTGTTAATATTAATTTTAATGCAATTTCAGGGAACTCTCCTGTCTCTGACCTCCTAACACTTGTATTTTGGGTTTTGTCTCTGGACATCTAGGATTTAGCAGGACTCAAAATAAACCAAGATCTTGCCCATGTAATTGTAACTCCTTTGTGTGGTATTCTCACAAGTAAAAAAAATAATATAAGCCAAGAGTATTTGAATTCTACTATTAAGGTTTAATGATAGATCTCTATTGATCTTTCTCTTAAGTGTGTTGGAGAAACCATAGCTGAAATTAACTTGGACTTTTGTGGTGGATGTAAATGCCTTAACTACCATCTCTGGTAGTAGGTATCATTAAATTTCAATTAGCCATCACAGGGTCAAGCCTGTAATCCTAGCTACTCAGGAGGCTGAGATCTGAGGATCGTTATTCGAATCCAGCTCAGATAGGAAAATCCATGGGACTCTTACTCCAATTGACTGCCAAAGAGGCTAGAGGTGGAGATGTGTCTCAAGTGGTAGAGTGCTAGCCTTGAGGGACAAAGCCCAGGTTCTGAGTTCAAGCCTAGATACTGACCATCAATGAACAAATTCAGAGGTTCCACTGTGAGTGTTATATTTTTTTAGAGACTGAAGTATTTTTTTCGCAGTCTTTCAAACATCAGCATCTCTAATGGAGAATCATTCTAGATACTTCTTTTCCACTTGAATAATTGTTATTCTCCAGGAGTAGAGTGGCCAAGAGGCTTGCAGATCAAGAACTCAGACATTAAATTGGCTAAAAAGAGATCAAATTAAAATTTATTCTTTGCTTGCAAATACGACATTTTTGGTATGTGTTTGCTAGCCCTGACACTTGAACTGAGGGCCTGGGTACTGTTCCTGAGCTTTTGTGTCCAAGACTAATGCTCTACCACTTGAACCACAACTCTACTTCGGGCTTATTGGTGGTTAATTGGAGATAAAAGTCTCACAGACATTCTGGTCTTGGGTGGCTTCAAATTAGAATGCTGAGTAGCCAGGATTACAGGTATATGCCACAAGCATCTGGCTCAAATAACACCTATAACGTTAAAAGTCAAGGGTTAACAATCTATCTCTGACAGATATACACTGTTTTACTCCTCACTGAATGAATGTTCCTTTGAACAGTATTGCATCAAATGGAGTGGACTCAATTTAGGTCTTGAACAAGAACAATCTGGTTTAGTGGAAGTGGCCTTGTTTTTCTACACCAAATTTGGCCATAGGTGTGGATTGTAGAAAAAAAATTCAGTAAAAACAAATTCAAATAATCTGAGACACTTGCACAAGTTCTGGACATCACTTCCTCATGGGCTGCTGTTGTACAGGCCCAATATTTGATCTGAAAAGAAACTTGGAATTACAAAAGTTAAAACCCAAAGTCTAGTAACTTTTAAAAGGCCTGTCTAACTCCTTGGTCCTCATACCTGATACTGTGACTTAGTGGGAAAGGCAAAGGGCAGATTTCTAGCTATTGCAGACTTCTCCCTTAGTGATCAATAAGTTACCACCTCCGGTTCTGGTTCCAGCACAGACTTGGCTCAGGTCTGTGAACCTGAGTGTAGACTTTTGAAAATCCATAGTGTGAATGGAAAATTGGCCTCCAACTAAGATAGCAGTTTGAGGGACTTGGATAACTGTGGGCAAGTCTCTTTTTAAATAGCCTGTTCTTTGTGAAAATTTGGTTTAGATGAAGGGATACATAACTAACAATTCGCAGTGGTCACCCCAGGGTAGAGCAAGAGAGACAGAGTAGAGGGACAGTGATCAAGCTCATGCCATCTGCCATTTTATGCTGCTTTAATTCACATGTTCTTCATGTATTTTAGTAATTCAGGAATAAAAATTAACATTACATGTAGATTTTTAATTGCCTCTTTGTTTCTGTCAAAAATTAAAAATAAAAATGAATTCAAATAGAAAGGCAGTATGGTAAGAGCAGGGAAAAGGAATGGAGCAATGATCATGAGCAGCTCCTGAAGGCCAATCTGGAGGCTTTATTTACCAACTTCGGGGAATAAAATGAAACTATGTAAAAGACAGGCCTGCCTGCTTTTTCTCAGCAACAAAGCAGCCCTGTCTGCTTTACTTAGCAACACAACAGTCCTGCCTGTTACCCTCATTTATGCCAGAGTCAAAGGGGTTAATAGACTATGACTAAGGGAGGAAATTAGAGCTGTCATTGAAAGATCAAAAAGAACAAGCCCTGGATATGTCTGGAAACCTATAAAGCATCTGAAGCCTTAAACACTTAGGCCTTTCCGAGACCAGTCTTTCACAGAAACTAAGTATTCAGAGAGAAAGCCAAGATGTGCTATGAAGTCTGTAGATTCCCTTACACACAGAACACACAGACCTCCCAATGACAGAATCATCCCTGCCAACAATAGAACTTCCTAGTGAGACTCAGGGAATAAAACATACATTAAACTTTTCTCACTGCCAGAAACCAGCACACACTCTGAGAGCACCAGGACAATACCGGAGGGAGGGCTCAGCCCTATTGCAAACAATGGATGAAGCTCAGAGTCCCACATCTAATCTCATGATGTACTCAGACCTCCTAATTGTCCAAACAGCTTCCAGATGGTACCCGCAGCCCATCAAAAAGATCTGTGATGCCCGGCTCTATAGCCCACCCGGTGTTTAGGGGACCCTTGAGCTCAGCTTGTGCTCCTGAACCTGCCCATGTATTCTGTAAAGAGCTCAGAGAAACGCTTGGCATTTGTTGTGCCCCAGAAGTCAGAACATAGTGAGGCTTCTGCTTCCCCCTGCCTTGCTCCAAGCATAGCCACCAAAAAGGGAACACCCCCAGGATCCACCACAGATATCTGATGAGTAATTAAAGGCTGTGCTTGGGCTAGCAGTCACCAGTCAGCAGTCCAGACAAAAGGGCATCTGCTAAAGACACCCCAAGTAGCTGTGGGGCTCTGACATCAAGACAGAGGGAGGCAGGTGCACCCATGCAGACTGCCTTTGAGAAGCTCCTCTTCCAAGTGGAGGTCTGCCTGGTGGCTTTTGCAGCAGAATATGACACTGTAAAATTTCACAGCACACTAGAAGAACCCGAGAAGCAATGGCCGTGTGCTCAGAGACCTAACCAAGGCAAGAAATGAGAGAGAGAGAGAGAGAGAGAGAGAGAGAGAGAGAGAGAGAGAGAGAGAGAGAGAGAGAGAGAGAGAGAGAGAGAGGCTATCTGTGCTTAATACCTATTTCAATATCCTTATCGAGTAATGCATATTTTCATCAAGAAATAAAGAGGGAAACTTCAAACTCTAACTCTGATGGAGTAGCTAGGATCAATCTAAACTTCCTAACATAAACAATGACAAAAGTGGAAGCTATGTGAAACTATATATGTATATAAATGCATATATAATATGAACATGTAGGCATATATATGTATATTCACATATACAATGTATATATATAATGTATAATATATATATATATATATAGAGAGAGAGAGAGAGGGAAAAATAAAAATACATGGTATTTGAAGGAATAAAAACCAATACTTCCCAATTTTGATTGAAAGCATGAACCCTTCCATGCAGGAATCTATCAGCTCAAAAAAGTCAATTAACATAATTACACAGGTCCACATTAAGACGCATTCTAATTAAACAAAATCAGAAAACTTCCCATAGCCCATAGACACAACTCATCACACACAAGTAATCTTCAATGATGTTAAGACAAATATCTCATCAGAAACTAGATTCACTATTAGACAGCAAGGGCTACAAATTTAAAGTGTTAAAAGGACATATCTAAAACCCAACTTTCTAACAAATATACTTCCTCCAAATGTAAAAGATGAGCTAAGTACCCACCAATGGCTCAGGCCTATAATCATAACTATTCAGGAAGGTGAATTGTGAGGGTGGTGGCTCAAAGCCACCCTGGAACTTGTCCCCTCAGGAGGAAGTTGTAGGACACAGCTGTCCTTGAGAAGGACGGAGTCCTTTTTGCAGTGCTATTGCTGGAAAAAGACATTGGATAAGGTGGCCATCAATAACGGAGGCTATTAGCTAGTGTCTCCAGAGAAGCAATTTATTAGATTCAGTATTCCTCTAGAAAATCAGAGGATTTTGACCACTGTCCTAGTGGTTTCAGAAATGCCACGAGAATGACCAGAGGAATTTCAAGCCACATGGATTCCTTAGCAACAGTCTTTGAGGTCTAAGAGCTACAGTGTCAATGTTGGCAGGCTGTGATTGGTCCACAATTTCTCTGACCTCACTGGACCAGACTCTGATTGGTCCATTTCATCTATGATATCACTATGCCTGGTTGTGATTGCTCCCTTGTGTGAGGGCATGAAGGATATATAGAAAGCCACTGTGCTCCAACCTATGTCAGTTAACAGAGCTTGGAGATCTTGCTTGATGACCCGCTGGACTGAATCAAACTTAAATGATTTTTTTGGTAGTGGGGCTGGGCTGTTATTTGGATTTTGGTATTTCTTTTTGCTCTTTCTTGGTTTTTCCTTAATTTTATTTAATTTATTTAGGTAGACTTGCTACCTGCCATTTTAGCACAAGGATGGAAGTACAGAAAGAAGCAATCTCAAGCTCCTTGAAGGAGGAGATCAAACAATACCAGAAGAAAGAGCTCTTCGACACAGGTACCTATGGAAAAGTGAAGCTGGCCCATTCCTTCCTCACAGACAAGACGTGGCATTTAAAATACTCTGGAAGTGAGAGTCCTCATCATTGGATAAAGAGTGAGGTGGACATTTTTAAGAAGGTATGGCACAAACACATCATCAGGTTGTACCAGGTAATGGAGAAGGAAGACTATGTGTATCTCATCATGGAACTGGCCACTAGGGGATACCTCCTGGGGTGGATCTGAAAATTCTGCCGCCTATACGAGAATGAAGCCAGGAGGCTTGTCATACATGTTGTAAGTGCTGTTCACTACTTACACCAAACAAAATCATACATTAAGACCTTAAGTCCAACAATATCCTTTTGGACACCAAAGATTATCAAGGTCAGTGGATTTGGTCTGAGCATCTGGCTCACCCTGGAGCAGTTGCTAATGAATGTATGTGGTGCAGTGCTATTCCATCCCCCTGAAATGTTATTGGAAGAAATGATGGCCTGGTGCAGGTGTCTCACACCTGTAATCCTAGCTATTCAGGAGACCGATATCTGAGGACCATGGATCAAAGCCAGCCCGTATGGCTCTACCCTCTGAGCAGTTTCTGATCATATTAGATTTTGGTCATGTCAGTTTGGATTTAATATTTACATGAGTTTTAACATTTTTCCTTTTCCCCTTACTCTCAGTATGTCATTTTGAAACTTTGTAGTATGTTGTTTGCTGCACTTAAAAAATAACTGTTTTCCTTTGTATCATATTAAACATGATTTTTTTTCTATTACAATTTATTATTTATTTTTGAAATTTTTTATGTTTTTTTTCTCCATCTAGGGACTGGCAACTTTCTCAGCGCCCTTATGTTTATTAGTTTTTTGAATCAAGGATTATGTTTTACAACTCAACCATAGCTCTACTCCTAGCTTTTTGCTGGCTTATTGAACATAAGATTTTAATGTACTTTTCTGGGTAGTCTGGCTTCAAACCATGATCCTCAGATTTCAGCTTCCTGAAGTACTCCGATTATACACATGAACCACAAACCGATTGTTCATTTAAAAACATGAATATGTTATTTTTTCCAATTTTTCTTTTTAAAATTTTCCTTGTTTGTTATTTTTGTTTATGTGCTAGTCCTGGGCCTACAAAACAGGGCCTGGATACAATACCAGAGATTTTTCGTCAAGACTAGTGGCTTATCACATGAGCCAAAATATAACTTGTGGCTATAATTGTTTTGTCTTGGTGCTTGAAATAAGTCCCTGAGTGCTGTCCTAGAAAGTGATTGCCCAGGGGCTAGGAAGGTGGCTTAGTGGTAGAGGGCTTGCCTTGCATGCATGAGGCCCTGGGTTCCATTCCTCAGCACCACATAAGCAAAAAGAGAAAAGCCGGAAGGGGCGCTGTGGCTCAAGTGGTAGAGCACTAGCCTTAAGCTGAAGAGCTGAGGGATAGTGCCCAGGCCCAGAGTTCAGGCCCTATAACCGGACCCCTCCCCCCCCAAAAGAAAAAGTGATTGACCAGTTTGCCACTTGAGTCACAGCTCAACTCCAGTTTAATTTTTATTTTTAATTCTTGGTAGCTAATAGGAGATAAGAGTCTTATGCAAAGCCCAGCATGAATCAGTTTTCAGAAATCTGAGGATCATGGTTCGAAGCCAACCAAGGCAGGAAAGTCCATGAGAGTCTTAGCTCCCATTAATCAATGAAAAGCTGGGAGTGGTAGAGCTCTATCCTTGAACAAAACAGCACAAGTTCAAGCCATAGGACAGCACACTTATGCACACACAGAGAAAGCTTCATGGACTTTCTTGCATGGGCTAGCTTTGAACCATGATCCTCAGATTTCAGCCTGTCTTCATCTTCTCTTTGAAAATTCTATTGGTCCTGTGTCTTGACCTCTAACTCTGGGGCCTATGCTTATGCTTTTACACTCAAGGCTTATGCTTTTACAATCTCAGCCACAGCTCAAGGTTTTGTGCTGTGTAGCTGAAGATGAGTCTCAAGCACATTCCTGCCCACGCTGATTTGACACTGCAATCCTCAGACGTCAGCCTCTTCTATACTAAAGATTACACACATGACCAGCAACATTTGGGTCATTTTAAAACTTTAATATGTGCTTGCTTCCACCTTCTTTTCTTATTTTCTTCATTTTTGCTTGTCCTAGGAGTAGAAATTGAAACTCAGATGCTGTCACAGTGCATATATGGGACTAACCATAACATTTGGCTTTTGGGGGAAGTTAATTGGAGACAAGAGACTCATGTAGAGGTAGGCCAGATTCGGGAAGCTGAAAATTGAGGAAAGTCCTTAACACTCTTTTCTCCAATTAACCACTAAAAATCTGAAAGTAAGTAGGTCACTGAAGAGTGCAAGTTCTAACACCAGGATTGGCACAGAGGGAGAGAGAGACAGAGAATGATAGAGAGAGAGAGAGATACACAGAGAGAGAGAGATCAAATGAACTCATATAATTGAGTTCAACTTTAAACATTATCCTCAAATTTCAGCCTGTTTAGCTAGAATCACAGATATGCACCACCAATGATTGGTTCATTGAAAACTCTCCTATTGCCTCTTTCTTCTCTTCTTCTACCCTTCTTTTCATTTGTTTCATTATTTTTGTGTTTGGTGGTCCTGGAGCTTGAACTCATGCAAGGCCTGGCCTGATAAACGAGGCTGAAATCTGCCCATCATAATTTGAAAGAAGCCTGAGCAAGATAGTCCATGAAACACTTATTTCCATTCAATCATCAAAATCCTATCTCCAGTGTGGCTACCACACACAAAACAGTCTCCTGGAATTTCTTTTTTTTTTCCTTTTTTTTTAATTGTGAAAATACTGTACAGAGGGGTTACAATTACATGGGCAAGAGATAATGAGTATATTTCTTATCAAGAATTGTAGCCTCTTCCTTTGTTTCCCCTTCCCATCCCTTCCCATCCTCCTCCCACACCCCCATACTCCCCCCCCACACACCAAAGTTGTAAAGTTCATTTTCGACATAACGACTTGTACATCTCATGGTTGCAATGGGTCCACCTGTATCCCTGTTTAAACGATTTGTTTTTCCCCTTCCCCTCCACAAATTATACCAACATCAAATACAGTGAAAGCAGGGGTTATACTGTGGGGGAGGGACATATAAAGCAACAAAGAAATAATCTTATAAATTTGTTAGAAACAACCGCATGAAAGAAAAAAAAAACATTTGAATACATATCTTAGGGTTCATTTCCCTAACATCACCTTATCTGACCTTTTCTGCTTGACTCAGGACACAATGGAATTCTATGCCTCCGTGAGAAAGAATGACATTACCCCATTTGTTAGGAAATGGAAAGACTTGGAAAAAATTATATTCAGTGAAGTAAGCCAGGCCCAAAAAACATAGGTCCCATGGATTCCTGGAATTTCTTGACTGGGTTTGCCATTACACTGGATCTTATATTTCAGCCTTCTGCCTTTCTAGAATTACAGACATGATCCAACAGTCCAAGGTTCTCTACTTCCAATCATTTAATTCTCTTACTGTGATCCTGAGGCTGGATCTCTGAGCCAGGGCACTGTGTCATAGGTTTTTCCTCAGGGCTGGTGCTTTCCAACTACAAACACATCCTCATTTCTGGCTTTTTTTGCTGATTAGTTGGAGACTTAGGCAATTCCCTGCCCAAGTTGGCTACGAACAACAAACTTTAGATTTCAGCCTTCTGAATCACTAGGATTAAATAGATCAACCAAAAATTCAGGGATAATTTTGAAACTTTAATTGGATTTTCTCACATCTTTTTTTCCCCTAGCCTTGAGGATTGAAATCAGGGCTTGGGCACTGTTCCTGAGCTTCTTTTACTGAAGGTGAGGACTCTATTACTTGAGGCACAGTGCTACTTCCAGCCTTTTCTATTTATGAGGTATTGAGGAAACAGACCCAGGAATTCAAACATGCTAGGCAATCACTCTACCTCTAAGCCATATTTCCTGCCATTCTTACACCGTTTTATTTGTATTTTTATTTCCTTGTGTATGCTGGTCCTGGGTCTACAAATCAGCCCAGGTGCTATCCCCGAGTGGTTTACTCAAGACTAGCAAATTAAGACATGAGCCACCGCACAACTTGTGGCTATTTTTTGATGTTGTTTGGTTTAAGTAGCTATTTAGGGTTGAGTATATGAATTCTCCTATCTGGGCTGGCTTTCAACTGTGAGCCTCAGATTTGAGCCTCCTGAGTAGGTACCATCACAGGTGTGTGCCACCAATGCTTGGCTCATTTTAAACTCTGAAATTGGCTCTTTCTTCTCCCACCCTCTTCCACATTTATTTCATTCTTTGTATGTGTGTTGGCCCTGAAGTTAATATCAAGGTCTGGGTGCTGTTTCAGAAATTATTTTCTCATTTCTGCCATTGGACCCACAGCTCAATCGCCAGGTTTTATTTTTCTTCCTTTTGGAGATAAGAGTCTCATGTAAAGCCCAGCAAGATTCAGGAGGCTGAAATCTGAGTATCATAGTTTGAAGCCAGCCTGAGTAGGAAAGTTCATGAGATTCTTTTCATCAACTACCAAGATGCTGGGAGTGGTAGAGCTCCTACACACATTCAAGCCCTAGGTTGGCACACACAGAAAAAAAAGCCCCATGTCCTTCCCTGTTTGGACTGGCCTTTAAATACTATCTTCAAACTTCAGCTTCCTGAAAGCTAAAATTATAAGCATGAACCACCAGCGCCAGGCTTATTTTTAAATCTCAAATGGTCATTTCTTCTCTTCTTTCAGTTTTGTTTTTAGTCTACTTTGAGCTGAATTATGGACCAGGAATCTTTTCCCCAGGTTTTCGCCAAATTTCAGTACTTTACAATTACTATCAAAACTTCATTTCTAGCTTTTTCTGGGTAGTTGAAGATTAGAATTTCAATCACTTTCCTACCCAGGCTGGCTTTGAGTTGTGATCCTCATATTTCAACTTCCTCAGTAGCTAGGAATACACAAATAAACTAACAACCCATGGCTCATTTTGAAATGATAATTTTCTCTTTCTCTCTTTAATAATTTGTGCTCTTTTTTCTTCGTTTTCGTATACTTTTGTGCTGGGACCTCAGCACCAGGGCCTGTGTGCTGTACCACAGCTTTCTGTTTAAGACTAGGAATATACCACCTGAACCAGAGCACAGCTAGTGTCATATTTTCGGTGACAAATGAGACATAAGGGTCTCATGGATTCTCCTACCTGGGCTGGCCTTCAAAAAATGGTGATACTCAGATTTCATCCTCCTGAGTAGCTGATAGAACATCGGTGAGCTACCAATGCTTGATTTATTTAAACCTCTGTCATTGGATCTTCCGTCTGCACTTCTAGCCTCTCTTTCTTTAATCCTTCTGTGATTGTCCTGGGGCTTGAACTCAGGGCCTGGTTGCTGTCCCAGAAACGGATTGCCCAATTTTGCCACTTGAGCCATAACTCAATTCCCTGGATTTCTGTTTTTTTTCTTTTTGACAATTGGAGATAAGAGTCTGAGGAAAGTCTACCATGAATCAAGCCAGGCTGAGAAGGAAAGTCCATGAGACCATGACCTCCAATTAACCACTGAAAATCTTGGAGTGGTAGAGCTCTGTCCTTGAACAAACCAGCACACGTTCAAGAAGGCACACACAAGCTGTAAGATGGCACACAGATGCACACATACATAGGATGTCTCATGGATTTTCTTGCATGCATTAACTTTGAATTGTGGATCCTCAGATTTCAGTCTCTCTTCTTCTGCTCTCCTTTGTATTGATTGCTATTTGTAATTTTTTAGTGGCCCTCCAGCTTTACCTCTGGCTCTTGGGACTGTTTCTTAGCTTTTTAACTGAAGGCTGATGCTTTACCACCTCAGCTCCAGCTCAGGGCTTTGTGCTAGGTAGCTGGGATAAGCATCTCAAGCACGTTCTTACCCAGGCTGACTTGATACCACAATCCTCAGATGTCAGGCTCTTGTGTAGTTAGGATTATACACAGGACCAACAACCCTTGTGTCATTTTAAAACTTTAATATATGCTTGCCACTTCCTTCTTTTGTTTACTTTGTATTTTTTGCATGTGTGTGCTGTTCCTGGGTCTACAAATTGGGGCTCATATTCTGTCCTAGAAGTTTTTATTCAAGGATATCCTCTATTACATGAGAAACATCATAACTTTTTGGCACCTTTTTGGGGGGTTGATTAATTAGAGACAAGAGTCATGGACTCTCCTGCCTAGGCTGGCCATGAACCATCATCCTCAGATTTCAGGCTCTTGAATAGCTAGTAAAACATTTATTAGCCACTGATGCTTGATTGATTTAAGGCTTTGTCACTCGCTCTTCCTTGGTTACTTCTACTCTTCTTTATTTCTTCTGTGCATGTCCTGGGGCTTGAACTCAGGGTCTGCGTGCAGTTCCAGAAAATATTTGCCCAGTTTGCCACTAAAGCCACAGCTCAACTTCCAGCTAAATAAGGTAGCTGAAATCTGAGGACCATGTTTCAAAGCCAGCCTGGGCAGGAAAATCCATCACCCTCTTATCTCCAATTCACCACCCAAAACCTGGGAATGCTAGGGCACTAGGCAAAGGATACTACAGAAACACACACATCACACATAGAAACACACACACACACACACACACACACACACACACACACACACACACACACACACACACATTCACACATACACACACATACACGCACAAAGTCTTCTGGACTTTGCTTTTTGGGTTGGCCTTGAAACTTGATCCCAAGATTGTTGTAGCCAGGTATCAACTACAGCCATGATCAAAAAACCCCAGGCTAATATTTAAATTTACAATTGGCCTTTCTTCACTTCTCCTACAATTTTTTAGCACTAAGAATTGAACTCTGGGTCAGCAGTTTTTTAAATTAGCTTTTGCACCAAATACAGTGCTTTAGATCTACAGTCATATCTGCACTTCCAGCTTTTGTCTAGGTAGTTGGGGTCAACAGTTTCATGTACTTTCCTGCCCAGTCTAGCTTTGAACCTAGAATGGATAGGAATACACACATGAACCAAAAACCATGCCTCATTTTTAAACCTTAGTTTTCTTTTTCCCATCATTTTTTAAGTCGTGGGGGTATTTTTGTTTGTTTGTTTGTTTTGAAATGTATGTTTAGTACTTCAACTCAGGGCCTAGGTTTTGTCCTAAAGTTTAAATTTGAGACAAACACTCAACCAAATGAGCCAAAGTACAAATTGTAGCTTATTTTTGGTGGCAAATTAGATATATGAGTCTCATGGACCCTCCTACCTGGGCTGACCACAAATCATGAATCTTAGATTTAATTCTCCTGAGTACCTTGTACAACATGTGTGAGAAACCAATGTTTGATTCATTTAAACCTCTGTCACTGACTCTTCCTTTTGTACTTCTATCCTCTTTTTATTTCTTCTGTGTTTGTCCTCCAGCTTGAACTCAGTGTCTGGGTGCTGTCCCAGAAATTTTCCCAGTTCTGCCAGTTGAACCACAGCTACACTCCAGGATTTTCTTTCTGTTTTGGTGTTTAATTAGAAACGAATATAATGTAGATCTAGACCAAATTTATGAGGCTGAAATCTGAGAATCAAAGTTGGTGCCAGCCTGGGCAGGAAAGTACATGATATCTCCAATTATAACCACTAAAAAGCTGAGATTGGTAGAACTTTGTGCAAAACAGTAGAAGTTCAAGCAACAGGACTCATACACAGACATACTTACACACACACAAGTCTTATGGACTTTCCTACTCGGTCTGGAGTTTAAAAATTATCCACACATTTTAGCCTCTTGACTAAACGGAATTACAGATATGAGCCACCAGTGATGGGCTGATTGGCTCATTGCAGCCTCAGTTATTGGTTCTTCTTTCTCATCTAGTCTTCTTTGCATCTATTCATTTCATTTTTTGTGAGTGTGCTAGTGCTGGAGCCAGAACTCATGCAAGGCCTGGCCTGTTTCAGGAGGCTGAAATATGACCATCATGGTTCAAAGCCAGGCTGAGCAGGTAAGTCTAAGATCCTTACCTCCAATTAACTGCCAAAAATCTGGGAGTACTACAATTCTAGCCCCAGGATGTCCCATAAGCAACTGTCTTCTGGACTTTCCTGCTAGAATTGGCCTTTACACTGGATACCAAAATTTCTGCCTCCTGGAGAATTACAGGCATGAATCACCAGCCCCAGGTTCTCTTCTTATTTACATTTTTGTGATCCTGAGGCTGGATCTCTGAGCCAGGGCACTGTTTCATAGTTTTCTCACTCAGCCTGGTGCTTTCAACTCCATCACAGATTCACTACTGTTTTTTTGTTTACTTCTTTTGCTGGTGATTTGAAGATAAGAGACCATAGCCCTCAGATTTAATCTATCTTAGTATTTAGGATTACACACAAAAGGAAGTGGCACTGTAGCTCAACTGGTAGAGCACTAGCCTTGAACTGAAGAGCTGAGGGACAGCGCTCAGACCCAGAGTTCAAGCCCTACAACTGACCAAAAAAAGAGTATTACACACAAAAACCAAAAACTCATGACTCATTTTGAAAATTTAATTGGATTTTTCTTATACATTTTTTAATTTCTACTTTTTCTTTCCATATGTATGCTGGGCTTGGAGCTATAAATCAGAGCCTATGTATTGTCCCAGTTCCCTTTTTTTTTTTTTTTTTTTTTTGCCTGTCATGGAGCCTGAACTCTGGGCCTGGGCACTGTCCCTCAGCTCTTCACCTTGAGGCTAGAGCCGTACCACTTGTGCTACTTCGCCACTTCTGGCTTTTCCTGCTCATGTATTGGTGAGGAATTAAACCCAGGGCTTCATGCATGCAAGGCAAGCACTCTCCCACTGAGTCACCTTCCCAGCCCTGCCCCAGTACAATTTTAATACTAGCCCTCTAATATGTGAGCCACAGCACAATTTGGAGCTTTAAAAAAAAACTGTAATGGGCTAATTAGAGTAGAGTTCATGGACTCCCCTGCCTTGGCTGACCTTGAACACTGATCCTCAGATGTGAGACCCTTGAGTAAGTAAAGTAACAAGTGTAAGCTAAATCAATTTTGCTCATTTTAACCTCTGAAATCGGCTCTCCCTTTTCTTCTTCCATCGTTCTTTTCATTTATTTATTTTATTCTTGTGTGTACTGGTCCTGGAGCTTGATCTCAATGTGTGGGTGCTGTCCCAGAAATCATTGTCTCATTGGAGACACATTGGAGTTAGCCATTGGAGCCACAGTTCAAACCCAGGTGTTTTTCCTTCTTTTTGGTGGTTCATTGGAGATAAGTGTCTCATGCAAAGCACAGAATGTCTCAGGAAGCTGAAATCTGATTATCACTTTGAAGTCAGCCTGCACAGAAAATTCCATGAGACTCTTCACCTCCAATTAGCTGGTAGTGATCCCACCAATTAGCTGAGATTAATAGAACACCAGCCTTGAGTAAAGTAGAACGAATTCAACACCTATGACTGGCACACACAGAAAAAATGTCCCATGTACTTTCCTACATGGGCTTGCCTTTAAATGTTATTTTCTGATGAGTTCTGGGAAAATGGTGGAGGAGAAGCTGTAGGCTAAACAAGCTCTCGCATAGAAAGCAATTTTAGTGTTCCAATGAAGAGTCCTAAGCCAGAGAATCACACCTCCTGAAAGAAAGATCCCTCAATTCGAATGTAGTGACCTTTTTTTTATCTCTTCTCACTAATTTTAATTTTATTTTATCTGATATTAGGATTGCAACTCCCGTCTGTTTATGGGGGCCATTTGCTTGGTAGATTTTGTTCCAGACTTTCTCTTTCAAAGTGTGTTTGTTTTTATGGGCAAGGTGTGATTCCTGAAGGCAGCAGATAGAAGGATGTTGCTTTTTAATCCAACTAGACAGTCTATGTCGCTTAATTGGAGAGTTAAGTCTGTTCATGTTGAAAGAACTGAGAAGTGTTTGGTAGTTTCTTCCATTTTATCCACCTTCTTGGGTGCTGCGGCAACTTGGTTCTTCCAATGGTTTTTGGATTCTCAGTTTGGGTGCAGTTTCTTTGCCTTTATTGTGGTTTTGTCGGTTCTGTCTGTGTAGGACATCTTTAAGTATCTTTTGTAGGACCGGTTTGGTGGAGATATATTTTTTTTCAGTTTTTCTTTGCTATGGAAGGTTTTTATTTCACATTTGGTTATGAAGGAGAATTTAGCTGTTCACAGTATTCTTGGTTCATAATTTGTCTTTAGATCATAGCATGCATCATTCCAGGCTCTTCTTGCTTTAATTTTCTCTGCTGAAAAAATGAAGTTATTCTAATTTGTTTCCTGTCATAGATGATTGATCTTTTCTCTTTGACAGCTTTAAGGATCTTTTCCTTGGTCTGAATTGATCTTGTGCATATTATAAAGTGACAGTGGGATGTCCTGCTCTCATCTGGTCTATTTGGGGTTCTAAAAGTTTCTTGTATCTGAATAGGCCTATCCTTTTGCATGTTTGGGAATTTCTCTGCTAGGATCCTGTTAAAAAAATTTCCTAGACCATTATCTTCTGACTCTGGGTGCTCCTCTACACCCATTATTCTCAGATTAAGCCTTCGGTTGGTGTCTTCCAATTGCTGAATATATCTATCATATTTCTGGATTTGTCTTGGATAATTGTACATTCTTTCTTTATAATATCTAGGCTGTCTTCATTCACCGAGATTCGATCTTCTGCATGGTCTAACCTACTGTAAAGACTTTCTTCTTTGTTTTTTATTCATTTTCCTTCTGATTGTTTGGCTTTGATGACTTCGTATTCTTTGTTGGAGCTTTGTTTTAGATCTTTTATGAACTTCTTTACTTCCTTAATTTGGTGTTCAGTGCTTATTCTCAAATCACTTAGATGTTTGGTTATGCTTTCTTTATACTCCCATTCCTACTGTCGGGTTAGATTCAGCATTCCTTTGTGGTCTCCCTGAATTCTTCAAGCTGTCTGTTTATGGATTCCATGAATACCTCTATTGATATTTGTTTATTCTCGTCCCTCCCTTGCAATTCCCGTATGACTCTTTGATTAGCTTCCTCATGTTCATGCAGTTCCTGTAGATCTCTTTGACTATTCTCAGCCTGCTCACTCAATTCCTGATATTCTCTTTGTCTGTTTTCAGCCTGCTCATGCAATTCCTGTATTTCTCTGATGGGTCTCAGGCTGCTCACACAATTTCTTTATTTCTCTTTGAGTGTTCTCAACCTGTTCATGCAATTCTGTATCAATCTTTGAGTAGCTTCCTAATGCTCATGAAATTACTGTATTGATCTTTGGTTTGCCTCCTCTCTCTCCCTACCATGTTCACACTGAGTCCTTGCAGGTTTTCTATCTGTTCATTCACCATGTTTCCCAGTAATATTTATAGAACTTGTGGGGGAACTCTCCTCTGAAATACACATTATCTGTTTTGTCACCTGGTTATCATGAGTGGGAGTTGAGATACCAGAATGTGCATTTTTCTTGCTTGTTCTGCCCATGTGATATGAAAGTAACACCAATTTTCTGCTAGGATAATTTTTCAAGGCATGCATCAACCAAAGTCCTGTAGTTGCACAGGCAAAAAGAACCAGATATAATCTAGTTCAACAGATACAATCTATTCAACATCAAACAACTATGGATTAATGGGCTAACAACAGCAAGGATGAATTTGGCAAACCAGAAATTATTATATTTAGGGACAAATGTGAGGAAAAATAAGATTAGAAGAATGTGGAGAGGTAAAAGGAGAGTGAATTTAACCAAGTTCTAATCTCAAAGAGCGAAATGGATTGGACAATGTTGTAGGAGAGAGAAAAAACAGACAAGAAAAAATGGGAAAAACAAATATTTAAGTTTAAAAAATGAATCTTAAAAATTATCTCAGTTTAAGGTGATATTGAGAGAAGAAAAGGATACAATGAGAGGCGGGGAGGGATAGAAAGGAGATATGAATTCTCAAAAATTATATAGGTATAAAGAGATAATACTGCTATTACAGAATTTAAGACTAAGAAGTTTTGAATTGAGTAATAAAATTCTTAAATGTGTATACAATGGGGGTAAGGTCTAATATTTGATGACGGGCATATATCTGAGGATGAGCAGAACAGCAAATAAGTCACACAAAAAGAAGGAAACAGAAGAAAAAATGAAAAGAATGAAAAAGAAAAAAAATAGAAAAAAAGGACCAAAAGGTCAGTAGAGATTTAAACAAAGCACACACACACACACACACACACACACACACACACACACACACACACACACACACACACACACACACACACACACACACACCTAAAATAAAAATTAGGAGGGGAGGAAAAAAAGATTAAAAGAAAATATTTTAAAAAAAACTAAAAATTAAAAAAGGTACAAAAAAGTGTTCTTTTTTTGGGGGTGGGGGTAAGTAGATGGGAAGATCCTGTATCTCTCTGTGTCTGTAACCAGTCTCTTGGTGGAGTCTCTAGTCTGCTTGTGGTGTTTGGTTTGCGTGTGGCTTGATTGGTTTCTTAAGTCAATTTGTTTGAACAGGAAGAAAAATGCTCTGCTTTACACAGGATTTTGTGATCCTCCTCCCAGGATAGTTCAATATGAGGGAGATCTGCTTTGAGTTTCACAAAAGAGGGAGATGGCTGTTTCCTCTAATTTGAAGATGCTGTGATGAGGCTAGGTTCTGGGTAGAGTTGAGGCCTTTCAACAAATTGTAGCTTTTCCCTGAGGGGTAGCTCTGAGACACTCACAGAGCCCAGCCTGGAGCCATTCTCAGGGTTTATGTTACTGAATTTCACTTGATTGCCTAGGCTGGTGTAGAGAGGGGCAGCCTCTGGCACTGTTTACCCAGTGAAGAAAGTCACTCCCCTCGGGGCAGAGCTTTGTCTGCCTGGGCTGGGTGACTTTTCCCAGGGATGAGCTTAGCCTGGCAGGTCAGGTCAGGTGCCTGTGACCTCCTAAATGACTTTTGTTTTTTTCCAAGGCCTGAGATAGTGCTAGCTGCTCAGCTGGGCCTTTTCAATATCAATTATAGAGATCTACGGGGGTGAGGGCGGGAGGGGTGGCCTTCCCTCCTCTGCTCCCTGAGAAGGAGTGAGTATGTCAGTATTCTACTCACACTGGAGTCTTGGTTCCTCAGTTGTCTCTGGTCTGTCATCTGCAGGATGAACATATGGGCTACTTGTCAGTTCTTTCTGGTTTTAAATAGAATCCGTTCACCTGCTGTGTCTGGCACCATTGTCACAGACTCTGTGTTGTTCCTTTGGCGGCTAGGCTGCTGCCGTTGGTGATGCCACCACAGCTGCAGCTAATGGCAAGTGCTCAGATTTGTCTCCTTGCCTGGATTTTCCCTTTCTAGCCAAACTCTCTGTACTGTGATGGCACACTTGGTAATTCTCTGGCATAGGACTCTTCACTGGAACACTACAAGTATATTCTATGTGAGAGCTTGTTTAGCCTCTAGTTTCTCCTCCTTCATCCTCCCCTAATTTGTTGTTGCTTTTTAAAAAACTGGTGCCAGTGGCTCATGCCTGTAATCATAACAACTCAGGTGGCTGAGATCTGATAATTGAGGTTTAATAACAGCCTTGGTAAGAAGATCTGTGAGACTATTATCTCATTAACTGGTAACCAAGAAACTAAAAGGGGCACTGTGGGACAAACTAGTAGAGTGATAGCCTTGAGCACAAGAGAACAGGTATTTCAACCAGGCCCTCAGTTCAAGATTCACATATTAAACAAATTAAAAAACAATTTGCGATCATTTGTAATCTCAGCATCCTCAACTAGTGGTTTATTTATAGCCAATTTGCATCTCAGTTTGTACGTATTTGGGTGGGGGAACTAAACTTATATAACAGTTTAAAAAATGAGCACAAGGGTACAGGTGGCTCACACATGTAATCCTACCTTCTCAGGAGGCTGAGAAATGAGGATGGTGGTTCAAAGCCAGCCCTAGGCAGAAAAGTTCCCATGAGACTGCTATTTCCAATTAACCACTAAAAAAAGAGAAATGGCACGATGGTTTAAACATGTATGGTAGAGTGCTAACCTTGAGCAAAGAAGCTCTGGGACAACACCCATGCCTTGTATTCAAGCCCCATGTCTGAAGGAAAAAATAAAGAGTTCAGGGCTGGGAAGGTGGCTAAGTGCTTGCCTTGCATGTATGAGACTTTGGGTTCGATTTCTCAGTACCACATAAGCAGAAAAGCCAGAAGTGGCACTGTGGCTCACGTGGTAGAGTGATATCCTTGAGGTGAAGAGCTAAGGGACAGTGCCCAAGCCCAGAGTGCAGGACCCATGATGGACAAAAAACAAACAAAAAAAGAGTTCAAACAACTAAATGATGTGCACAATAGACTATACACTAAAGATGAAAGCTTAAATTAATAAATTAATAATTAAAATGATCAACATTGTTTCAATTTTGTAGGTGGTGAATGTAGCAGAAAAAGTGATAAGAAATAATGATTCATTTCTAACAACTCTTCCATTTTTTAACTCATTTACTACTTTAAACTAAAGAGGCATATATCACTTTAGAGAAAAACAAAATTGAACATGTATTTAAGCCTGAATACCACATTTTATAATTTGCCTTTTAATAAACAATCAGTATCTTTTCATATAAAATACTTGTGATACCTTTATTTAATACTTTAAAGCTTTCCATTATTTGGTTATATCAAAACCCATCTCTTCCTTCTTTTCCTCCTTCCATTCCTTCATATCCTTCCCTCCTTTCAATCCTAGCAATTAAACTCAGGGCTTCATGCATTTTAGGTAGTTGCTCTACAAAGTGAGCCATACACCTGCTCTTTTTGCTTTAGTCAGTTTGGTTTTTGTTGGTCATGTGGCTTGAACTCTGTGCCTTGACACTGTCCCTGCACTATTCAGCTCAAGGCGAGTGCTCTACTGTTTGAGCCACAGTGCCACTTCTGGTTTTCTAGTGGTTTATTGAGATAGGAATCTCACACACTTTCCTGCCTAGATTTTCTTTGAACTGGGATCTTCAGATGTCAGCCTCCTGAGTAGCTAAGATTACAGGCATGAGCCACCTGCGCTCAGCGCTGTTTTAGCCATTTTTATGACAGGGTTTTCTGTTTATGACGAGGCCAACCTGAATCACAATCCCTCGATGACAGGGAGGGTTGTGTGTAGCAAGTCAGATACAGTGGGAAAACAACTTTCTCTGCCCATCACAGGGAGAATTTTGGAGGACTGTATTAGAAATGTCTAGAAGTGGGTTGTAAGGAGCATTCTGCTTCCAGGATACTCTTCCCACTTCCCAACATTCTAGTCCTGCCAGAAAGGTTCTATGGTAGAAGGCTCAGGATGGAGAGGGCAGACTCTAATTTTCCTTGTCACCAATCTGCCCACAGCATCGATTGTTGCATCTTAACTATTTGGATGGACTTCTACCCTGATGATTTTTATAAGCACAAGAAACTTGACATCCTGATAAAACTTACACAGTATGACAAGTTCAACACTGCCTCTTCAGACTTGCTGTTCTGCTTACATATTCTTCTGGATCAGCTGAAGCAACGAATGACCCGTGAGACCAAGAAAAAGAGTAAGTAGTCCTTGTTTAGATGCCTTAGAGCTTGTGAGTAGGGATGGAACCTAGGTCTCAAGGGATGGGCCTGCTTGGCCAAGAGCCCTTTGTAATAACCAGCTTGACAAAATGTCCTTTTATGGATGTTCTATGCCTGGTAATGTCTGTTCCCATTTTAAAAGAACTTGGACATAACCACTCATTAGAAACACCCTACCTTCTCATCAGTGTTCAGTCCAAACTCAAGTTCTACAGCTTCTCTTATTAAATCCTATCAAAGTTTAGTCACACTTTAACTTCTAGAGTCTACTCTCTAAGACTCTTGTACCTATTTCCATTCTTATGTTTGTGTCACTGTAGAGAACTTCCTGCTGAACTCCAGATAAAGAACCCATCAGTGATGTCTCCTGTGGTGACTGATGGAGATTGGAAACCAACACTGGACTCCAGAAAGCATGTGAACATAGAGGCTTTTTTCAATGTGTAGAAAGGCCCAAGTAGGTTTTGAGTCCTGTGGACATTCCACTGGTTCTTACCTCCACATGTGATGTAGGTGTACCTGCACATACCACCAAGGAAGAAGATGATCCAGAATGTCTTCCATTCATATTCACAATTCACCTAGATCCCATCCAAACCAGTAAAAAAGTATTGGTCTTGGAGTGCAGGGTAAATGTGTGCAAATGGAAAATGACCCCAGTCTATGTTCAGGAAAACCAATAAGTTAGGTCCAAAGTCTAGATTCAGTTGAGGAAAGGGAATCTGTCCTCACAGAATATCCAGACCAATCTGTCCTGCTGCTGGGGATCCAATTTCCAATTGAGAAATAAGATCGGTCGCTCCCTAGACTCAGGAAGAAAATGCTGCCTTTAATAAGGAAGTAGATCCTTTTGAGGAAGCTGAGGCAGAATTTGTTTCTGAAGGCAACTTAAAAGACAATCCAGATTTAGAGATTGCTTCCACATTTCTTTAGAAAATCTTTATATTTATTTTTGGTCCTGATTGTTGTAAAATGTTCATTCTAGTTATTTTTCTAACGTTATTAAAATGTCAATGTTTATGTTATGTAATACAATTCATGAGTCTTAAATGTGGTTTTCTTCAACCTACAATGTAAAGCACCATGCACATGTGTTCTGTGTGTGGGAAAACACAGAGTGACAGGGGGCTGAACAAGAGACCCTACTGGATATAAAGGGAACAGTTAAATACACAGAGAGTTGCAAGGAAGCCAGGCCATGCCTGCATGGGTGTTAAGGTGGCTACAAAAGCTCTAGGACATACCAGATCAGATGACCTAGAAAGCTGGTCTGTCAATTGGGACAAATGCTACAATACTTATAGTGGTATGTGGGACTTTCTTCCTACAATGAGTTCAAACCTGTGTGTATATTCATTGTGCTTTGGGAAATATTGAAGAAAAATTTGGCTCCAGTGACATAAAAATTTTACTTAGGGCTCAATTTATTTCACAAAATACATAGGAAATATCAACACTGGAAAATATAAGCCATTATCAATAGAAGAAAGAAGGCTTATATAGATGGATAAACACAAAATCAGGAAGCAATTAAATCAGTTATATGGAAATACATGTTATATTCATTACATTTTATATAGTATATTATATGATATATAAGATCAAATACAATTTTTCATACTACAAGGGCTTTTAACCTTTTCAATCTTAAGTATTCTTTTTCACATAATATTAGTGTAAAACATTATTGGGGAAAGTGGTAATATAGCTTTGATTATAATTATATGAATATATATTTTTGTGTTTCTAGATATAACATTGATTATAAATAGATGAATAAATATAAACATATATTTGTATATCTGTCTATGAGGTGAATATAATGAAACAGGCTACACGATATATAAAAAGGCAGTTATGAATTAGTATATGAGACTCAGGCCTGTAATCCTAGTGATGTGGGAAGCTGGGTTCTGAGTTTTAGTTTCTCTTACCCCTATGTAATTAGATTTTCAGAGGAGATCTGGTCCCTCGAGTGTAGCCAAGAAACACGTATGCAGGAATATCACACTCTGTGACCCCAGAGGAAAGTAAGTAGAAATCAGGACAAACATTTTATTCTATGACAGTCTACTCAGTTCCTGTGCCAAGATGGCCATCTGTAGAACATCAGATGGAAAGTTGGCATTCCCTCCCAAAATGTTTTTGACTATCCTGAATTAAACCTTATTTCTCTTCCCAAGCTACAAACACATAGAAATATGCCAAGGGCTCAAGAGAGATGGAAAAAGACTTACAAATACATAAAATTATATACTTTTTTGGGGGGGAGTCTGGTTGTCAGCTTGAATTCTGGGCCTGGGCGCTATCCCTCAGCTCTTCAGCTCAAGGCTAGCTCTCTACCACTTGAGCCACAGCGCCACTTCTGGCTTATTTTCTTTTTGCTTATATGGTGCTGAGGAATTGAACCCAGGGCCTCAAGCATGCAAGGCAAGCACTCTACCACTGAGCCACCTTCCCAGCCCCCAAATTATATACTTTGTTTCAGTCATTCAATAACAAATCATCAAAGGCATATCTTGAATTTTTCTATTTTTAATGGAAATGGGAATATACACTGAATGCATCAGGGAGTAGGTGATAGTTTGGATGCTGAGTTGTGGAATGTACTTCTGGGCATGGGAGACACTTGCCTTGGAGAACTTGTGTGGGGTTGCGTCTCCTCACACAGCTTCACAAAACAATGCCCATAACTTGTATGATGTCATAGCCATCTTTCCATAGCAGCAAATAGATGTCAGGCACTGATATTGCTCTAAGGTTGATTAAGCAACACAGAAAGGCACAAAGAACGAGAGGGAATGACTGCTAGCAACCAGACATCAGCTTCAAGAGCTGTCCTGACCAGAAGCTAGGATAAATTGAGCTGGAGAAGGCTAATCCCCATGCAAGGCTTCTGAGCACTAAGGACCAGGCACTATTATAGGTGTTGGAGAAACAAGTGAATGTGGCTCTCTCCTCATCAATTTCATGCTGAAAAGAAAACCAGAAATCATAATGATAATATCTATAAATCAGAAACATGGCATTGATAATTTCATGGCAACAACTTCACAGTGGGTATGTGAGGACATATCCCTGAGGAGGAGATAGTTAATCTGAGAGCCATCATCCGTGCAATTAACTAGAAGCAGATACTCCAAGCAGTAGGAACAACAAGTACATCCCTCAGTGATGGGAAAGGACGTAACTTGCTTCAGAAAAGGAAAACATCACTGACGTGTTTGCTTGTGAAGTAAGAAAAGAAGGTACAACAAAGAAAAAAAGATCAGACATGAAGATCGGAATAAATTATATAGATATTGGATGCTCCGGGTTACAAGAAGAAAAATTCTGTTATTCTAAATCTGACATGACCCACTGGAACCAAAGTGCTCAAATAGTAGCTAGACACATCTGATTCACCTACAGAATAATTTTAAAATGTGATTCTAGCCAGGCTCTGGTGGCTCACAACTGGAATGCTAGCTACTCGGGAGGCTGATACCTGAGGATCAGGTTTGAAGCAAGCCAAAGAGGAAATTTGGAAAGACTGATCTCCTATTAACCACCAAAAAATTATGGACATGAAGCTGTGGTTCAACTGGTAGAGCACTAGCCTTGAGAAAAAATTAAGGGACAACACCCAGGGTTTAGGTTCAAATCCCTGGACTTCACAAAACAAAAATGTCAACAAATAAAATTTCGTGCTCAGTCGATCATCACTTAACATTCTACTTCAATGTATTTGGTATGAGCCTAGGAAGTTACATCCTTAGCAAATGCTCTCCCCTCATATTCTGCTTCATTACCAGTATTCAAAGCCCTGGCATTACCAAAGTCTCCTCCCAGTTAGCATAGCAGTCTACCACTGGGAATTAATAGATATATTTTTATTAATCATAATCTATACACACACATCAAATGAGTAGTAGCCACAGTCCATTATTCTGAATGTTTTTGCTCCCCCTTTGAGTTAATAAGCCTTACCATTAAAACTATAGAATACTTATCAAATTAAATCAACAGTCATCATTCTTCCACCCAATCTTGTAACCTAAGTTATGTGGGTTTTTTGGTTTCTTTGATGTTGGTGCCCTGTATCTTGTATATACATTTCTCTAGCTTTGGGGGGTGAAGGGAAAAAAAACCAAATGCTTAACTAGGGATACAGTTTGACCCATTTTAACAATGAGATCAAGACACTATGTTCAAAAACGAACTTTACAATTTAGGCAGGGAGTGGGGAGGGGGATGGAAAGGAATAGTTGTGGAGGTGGAAGGGTAGGGATGGTAGGGGAAAAACAAAGGAGGAGGTAACAATGCTTGAGAGGAAATGAACTCATTACCTACCTTATGTAACTGTAACCCCTTTGTGCATTATTTTTACAATGAAAACATATTAAAAAAGATGAAAAGACCCAGAAATAAATTTACATACTTACAATCATCTGATATTCGGCAAAAGAGCGAAAGATGTAATGTGAAAAAAACATAGCCTTGCTGGGTGCCTGTGGCTCATGCCTTTAATACTAGCTACTCAGAGGCTGAGATCTGAGGATGGTTGTTGAAAGCCAGCAGGGACAGGGAAGTCCATGAGCCTCTTAGCTCCAATAAACCACAAGAAAATGGGAAGAGGAACTGTGGTTCAAGTACTAGCCTGGAGATGAAATGCTGCGGGGTAGCTCCAAGGCCCAGAGTTCAAGCCCCACGACCGACAAACACACACACACACACACACACACACACACACACCACCACCACCACCACCACACACACATACACATACATCATAGCCTCTTCAACTATTGGTGTTGGGAAAACTGGATATCCATAGACAGAAAACTAGAAGTGGATCTCTGCTTGCACTAACATCAATTCAAAATGGATTAAGTACATTAAAACCAGACAGAATAAGGGTGACATTAGAACTTATAGGTACTGAGGTGCGATATGGGCAGCTGCACGGCCCAGTACCGGTAGTTGCGCTCCAGATCCCGCAATCTCGCACCGCGTGCCTCCTCCCCATAACCACTTACTCCAGTTGGCCACTGCGATGGGCACCATGCATCTGGCGCGCCCCACGCTCTGGGTAGCTCTGCTCACTGTCCTGGCCCTGTTCCTTGGGCCGCTGGTGATGTGGCCCCGTCGTGTGCTGAGAGTCCTGCAATACGAACTCGCTGGCCCAGTGCACACCTCCGCCTGCCGCGCCCGCGTGTGCTGAGCTGGTGTGCGAGCCAAGCTGTGGCTGCTTCCTGACATGCACACTGCGGGAGGGCCAGCCATGCCGTGTCTACACCAAACCCTGCAACTAGGGGCACAGCTGCCAGCTGCCAATGGCTGAGCCACGCCTGCTTCAGGCACTGCTGTATGGCCGCGGGTTCTGCGCCAACTCCAGCGTTCCTGGCCACCTGAACGCCTACCTGCTGCCTGTGCCCTCTGCCTCAGGAAATGCTAGTGAGTCTGAGGAGGACCAAGGCAAGGGTAGCCTGCCCCGCCCAGCACACTAGGGTGCCTGATTCCAAGTTCCATTCCATTCACTCAAAGCTGGATATCATCAAGAAAGTTCCCGTGAAGAACTACCAGCGCTACAAAGTCGACTATGAGTCCCAGAGCACGGACACCCAGAACGTCTCCCCAGAGTCCAAACGGGAGACAGAATATGGTCCCTGCCTTAGAGACATGGAAGATATTCTGAATCACCTGAAGTTCTTCAATGTGCTGAGTCCCAGGGGTGTGCACATCCCCAATTGCGACAAGAAAGGACTTTATAAGAAGAAGCAGTGTCGCCCCTCCAAAGGCAGAAAGCTGGTGCATGGAGAAGTATGGTCAGCCCCTCCCAGGCTTCAACAGCAAGGGCACGCATGATGTGCACTGCCTCGGCATGCAGAGGCAGTAAACCTCACTGCATCAGTTTAATTGTAGCTCCAATACACTTTACTTTGCACAAAAGACTGCCATGGACAGAAAAACACCTGGCTAAAGCCTCAACTTATATTTCTTTTTGTGAGGAACTGTTTTTTGTGTTTTTTTAAAAAGAAAATCCAAGGTTAGACAGAGATTTTTGAAATGTCTATTGTTCCTTTAAATGGTAAACTTGAGCATATTTGCACTTTTCAGTAGTCAGAAAAGAAAATATTTCTCTGTTGCTTTCTGTAAAATAACATACTCCTGCCGAAAGCAGCGGACTTGATCCCCTTCTAGAATCCTCTCCATATCTGCCCACTGGAACAGCTAACCTTCCACCTCCCTCACTTCAGTGGCTATTGTAGAAGACATCTCCTCGTTGCCCTTCACCCTGCTCAGGCCTCATGGAGAACAGGAAAGTCAGAAACTCCAGTCACCTGGCCATCTCTACCATACACGAGACCCCTGGCCATCCTGGTCCTATCTTTGATTCCAAGGCCTGGACCCCTGGGCCACAAAGTTTCTTCATTATCTGCAAGTGACTTGATCTGCTTGGAAAATACTGGAGAGATTGAGGTGGAATCTTAACTGACCAAGAAAGTTCTATAAAACTGACCAAAAAAGTTCTAGCACATTCTGGGAAACTTGTAAATGCAAATTTTTCTGACCTCCCTCCATCAGGCAGCTTTTCAAGGATGGAGCCCAGTGGAAGGCCCAGGGTTGCCTTGGCTGTGGTCCAGCAGGGCATGGGGGAGGCTGGGAGTGTACCCCACACCTCACAGGCCTCACAAATAATGGAGTAATCGCTTTGGAGGCAACAAAAACAGAATATTTTCTAATTTAACTTCTAGTTTGGGGTTGAGGATAATAAGCTATTCAAAGGCAAAAGTTTATTTTCACCCCTCATCTTCATTCTTGACCTAAGAAAACAATGGTGTTTAATGTTGTCTAAACAGGAAAGATGAACAGCTTGTTGAGAGAGCCTCATAGGGACACTGGGAACACATAGAGAATAACTTGTGTTTGTTGAACTTGGAGTCCAACTTATAATTTATAATTCACACATATATGCAGAGAGAGAGAGATATGTTCTCAATGCTTAACATTATATACAGCATAGCCCAACTATAATAGGATCCATACTAGATAATCCTAGATAGTGTTATAGATACTAGAAGGTGTAACTATGGCTGTGACCAGGAGAGGACACTCAGTCCAGTGGGGATTTTCTCTCCCCAAGGCCAAACCCATGGCAGTATTTGGTGTGGGGCAATTGTCGTGCCCTACACTGCTCTCCTTAAGAACAAAAAGAGGTCTCAAGACAGTCTGCCTACCTCTTACAAGCTTTCCTTTATTTTTTAAATTTTTTGGGGGGGAAAGTATTTTTGAAAAGTTTAGTCTTGCGATGTATTTATAAAAGTAAATAAAGATTTTACCATTAAAATAATAATTAAAAAAAAGAACTTATAGGTACTGGCAGGAACCTCCTGAATAGAATCCCGGGGCACAACAGGAGAGAGACACAACAAATGGGCCTCCATCAAAGGAAAAAACCTTACACAGGCTAGGTATATAGCCACTAAACTAAAAAGACAGGGAACAAATTGGGAAAAGATATTTACCTGCAATACATCAGACAAAGGGCTAATTTGCAATGTATACATGGATCTCAGAAAACTACCCCTCCCAAATCTAATAAACCAATCACCAAATGGGCAGAGGAGCTAAGGAGAGACTTCTCAGAAGAAGAAGGAAGAACGGCAAAGAAACATATCAGGAAAGGTTCATCATCCCTGGCCATAAAGAAAGTATATATCAAAGTAATCCTGAGATACCATCTTATCCAAATATATTGAATTCAGACAACAAATGTTGGTGGGGAAGTGGAGATACTAGAAAATGACAAGGACTTTTGTACAACCATGTTCCTTGCTGCTCAATTCACAGTGACAAGAAATGTACACAACCCAGATGCCCCACAATAAATGAATGGAACCAATAGTTATGCTATCTATATACAATGAAATTTTAAAGAGCCATTAGAAAGGATAAAATAATGTCATTTGCAGGGAAATGGATGACACTAGAATAAATCATGTTAAGAAAGTTAAGCCAACATCAAATTGACAAATGGTAAATGTCTCCCTGATATGTGGAAGAAAGGTTTAAAACACAATGGAATATGACATACTGTGCAGGACTCTAGGCATCATATACCGTAAGAACAGAAGAGGAAGCCTTTGGCGAAAATCACTAAGTTGTAATACCCAAGCACCTTTTCTATATAATACTATATATATATATATATATATATATATATATATATATATATAGAATTGAATTGAATAGAATTGCAATGATAAGGAAACAAAGGAACTTTTCTTAATCTGTCTTTTAATTTTCTGATTAGTCTGTATTCTTCACCTAATATACAGGGAAGATGGGGGAAGGGCACAGAATTAGTGGGAACTGGTGAAAAATTGCAGCAGCAGAGCCCTCTGGCTGTACTGGACATTGATGAAAGTGAACCATGCAAGTCGAGGTTCAAGATGGGAGGGAGGGTATGGAAGAGAATCGGGGAACAGATAAGATTATGTAAAAGGAAGTAAATGTACTAGTTACCTGACATACAGAAAGGTAACGCTGCACTGTATCACCGCTAAAACATTTGTTTTCAAAAGAAGAGACTTCCCAAATGACAACGTAGGAGAATAGAAAAATACAGAGCAGATAATTCTTTTTTTATGTCCTTGGTACCTGATAGATTCAATCAATAGCTAATGTCCTACCAACTGAGTCATACATCTAACCCCAAA
Organism: Dipodomys merriami; assembly: GCF_024711535.1. Classification (NCBI taxonomy): domain Eukaryota; kingdom Metazoa; phylum Chordata; class Mammalia; order Rodentia; family Heteromyidae; genus Dipodomys; species Dipodomys merriami. Next base: position 47,851 of record NW_027202340.1, read on the forward strand.
AGTCCTTACAATATTAAAATTTTTCATTGATTTATTCATATTTTCTATTTACTTTGTGGTTTGTGTGTGTGTGTGTGTGTGTGTGTGTGTGTGTGTGTGTGTGTGTGTGTGTGTGTGTGTGTGTGTGTGTGTGTGCATGTAAGAATTGGAGTTTGATCGCAGGATCTAGGTGTTATCCCTGAGCTTCGTTTTTACTCAAGAGTACACTATACCACTTGAGCCAAAGCTTCACTTCTGTTTTTCTTGAACAGTTTATGGGAGATAACAGATTCACAGAGACGTTTTTGCACCTCTAGATGCAAATCATCATCTTCAGATCTTAGCCTCTAGAGTAGGTAGTATTACAGGCATGAGTCAAGGCTTATGGCTTATGAATTGTTGTCCCTTTTTTAAAAAGCTGGTGCCAGTGGCTCATGCCTGTAATCGTAGCACCACAGGAGGCTGAGATCTGATAATTGAGGTTAAAGAAAACCTAGGTAAGAAAGTCTGTGAGACTATTATCTCATAAACTGGTTAGCAAGAAACCAGACGGGGCAGTGGCTCAAACTGGTAGAGTGTTAGCCTTGAGCACAAAAGAACAGGGACTGTCCCCAGGCTCTGAGTTCAAGCCCCACATATTAAAGAAAATGTAAAAAAAATTGCAAATACTTGTAATCTCAACATCCTCAATTAGTGGTTCATTTAAAGTTAATTTGCATCTCACTTTGTACGTATTTGAGGGGGAACTAAACATTAAAAAAAATGAGCAGCTGGGTTCAAGTGGCTCATGCCTGTAATCCTACCTTTTCAGGAGGCTGAGAAATGAATATGGTGGTTTAAAGACAACTTGGGCAGAAAAGTTTCCATGAGACTGCTATTTCCAATTAACCACTAAAAAAACAAGAAATGGCACTGTGGTTTAAACTGGTATGGGCAAAAGAGTTCTGGGACAATACCCATGCCCTGTGCTCAAGTCCCATGTCTGAAGGAAAAATTGAAATCAGGGATGGGAAGTTGGCTCAGTGCTAGAGTGCTTGCCTTGCATGTTGAAACTTTGGGATCAATTCCTCAGTACCACATAAGCAGAAAAAGCCAGAAGTGGCACTGTTGCTCAAGTGGTAGAGTGGTAGCCTTGAGGTGAAGAGCTAAGGGACAGTTACCAGGCCAGAGTTCAAGATCCATGGTGGATAAAAAACAAACAATCAAAGATAGTTCAAACATTTAAATGATGTGCACAATAGACTATACACTAAAGATGAAAGATTAAATTAATGAATTAATAATTAAAATGAACAACATTGTTTCGATTTTGTAAGTGGTGACTATAGCAGACAAAGTGATAAGAAATAATGATTCATTTCTAACCACTCATATTGTTTTAAACTCATTTACTACTTTTAAACTAAAGGGGCACATAAGTATCATTTTACAGAAAAACAAAAGTTGTACATGTATTTCAGCCTGAATTTCACATTTTATAATTTTCTTTTTAGTAAACCATCAGTATATTTTCATATAAAATACCTGTAATCCTTTTATTTAGTACTTATCATTCCAGTATTTGATTATATCATAATTCCTCCCTTAATTTTTTCATATCTTTTCCTCATTTCTATACTAGCAGTTAAATTAAGGGCTTCTGCACTTAAGGTAGGTCCTCTAAAAGGTGAGCTACACGCCTGCTCTTTTTGCTTTAGTCACGTTTGTTTTTGTTGGTCATGTGGCTTGAACTCTGGGCCTGGAGACTGTCCTTGCACTCTTCAGATCAAGGCAAGTGCTCTACTGTTTGAGCCACAGTGTCACTTCTGATTTTCTGGTGGTTTAATGGAAATAAGAGTCTCACAGACTTTCCTGCCTAGACTGCCTTTGAACTGTGATCTTCAGATCTCAGCCTCCTGAGTAGCTAATATTCAAGGCATGAGGCACCTGCACACAGCTCTGCTTTAGCCTTATTTTTTTGTGGGGGAGGGGGTGAATTCTGGGCCTGGCCACTGTCCCTCAGCTCAAGGCTCAAGGATAGCACTCTACCACTTGAGCCACAGTTCCACTTCTGGCTTTTTTTTATTCTGCTTATGTGGTACTGAGGAATGGAACACAGGGCCTCATGCATGCAAGGCAAGCACTCTATCACTGAGCCACCTTCCCAGCCCTGCTTTATCCATTCTTATGGCAGGGTTTTCTGTTTATGACCAGGCCAACATGGTCCACAATCCTTTTTTATCTTTTCTGAGTAGATGAAATATAAAGCACAAAGCATTTGGTTCAGATATTGATTGAGATCCAATATTGTGAATGTTTCCCTGGGCTAGCCTCAAATCATAATCCTCTCTGTATCAGTCAAGACCCAGCAGCTAGCATTACATGTATGAGCTCCCATGCATGGCTCAAATTTCTGACAATTAAACATATGAACAAAGTTTTAATAATTTTAAATGTTTAATTTGAGGACAATGAGTGCTTTTAATTGTCTAATTTCAAATTTCACCAAAAAAACCAAATATTAACTTTTGATTTCCTAGATTAAATAAGCATATAAACTTTAAAAAGCAATTAGCTATTTAAAGAAAAAAAGCTAGGGCTGAAAAGGTGGCTCAGTGGTAGAGCGCATGCCTTGCATCCCTGAGGCCCTGGGTTCGATTCCTCAGCACCACATAAGCAAAAAGAAAAAAGCCAGAAGTGGCGCTGTGGCTCAAGTGTTAGAGTGCTAGCTTTGAGCTGAAGAGCTGAGGGACAGCACCTAGGCCCAGAGTTCAGGCCCCACGACTGTACTCCCCCCCCCAAAAAAAAAAGCTAAACAGTAATCATTCTTACCACTGTAACTTTGGACTTAACAACTTGTCAAACATTGTTTACATCATAGTTGGTTTTTATTGGCAGTATATTCCATAAACGGATCATGCCACCCCCAATATCGATGGCAAAACAGCCTATATGCACAGGACTGAAAGCCAGGCTGTAGGCCATCACACCATCCATGCTCTTATATCTGATTTGCTTTGGAAACAGGATTATTCTTCCATTCTTTCTACAAAATTGCATGATTAGCAAGCATGATTTAGAATGAGAGTGGCATCATAATTCATGTTCCAAGTAGGAGTCTTGGTTTCTGTATATCACTCCCATAAATCTACATACTCGACTTGGATTTATTGTTTCAATGTTGTCTTATTTGTAATCTTCTATATTGTATTGAACCTTTATACGTAAACACAGAGCTTCTCTTTCTCCTATTATTGCTATTGTTTCCTTTACTGATAGCTCATGTACATTTGGGAAATAATGAACAGCATGTACACTCACAAAAAGAATGTTTTAAGAACCTTCTTCCCATTTAAAATTCGCCTTAATTTACAGAGAACTTACAAAGTTTGAACACAATGTACTCATGTATAATGTATTTGTAAGCAATATAAATTTCATATTTTCTCTTTACTAAGTTGTCTCTGAAACACGTGTTACCTCAGGTCCAAAGGTGCCCTAGTGTTATTTCAGTGAAGCCAGAAAACTTTCATTATAACTCAAGCAGCACCATTGATTGTTACTGAAAGTAACCGTTACAGGATGTGGAAACTGAACCCAGGAGAAGAATGGAACATAGAGGAATAACAAAGTTCAACTTAACTTGTGCTTTCCTTTTTACTGTACAAGAAAAGTATCGCAAGGCTTGAAGGAAAATGTCCCTGGCTTTTCTGAGTGTGCTCATTACTCATATAAAATTTTTCTGTAAACTTCTAGTTGAGAGTATTACAAAAGGAAATAATGTATCATTTGAAGGCCAGCATAAAACAAAAGGAAATAACGTTGTTTTAAAAGTGTTCTCCTGCAAAGCAACAAAGAAATAATCTTATAAATGCGTTAGAAACACAAGCATGAAAGAAACGAAAACATTTAAATACATATTTAAGGGTTCGTTTTCTTAACATCACATTATCTGACCTTTTCCGCTTGACTTATACCTATACTAGATATTGCAAATAAGGGAAACCATGGGACCTATGTTTCTTTGCGCCTGGCTTACTTCACTTAATATAATTTTTTCCAAGCCTTTCCATTTCCTAATAAATGGGGAAATGTCATTTTTTCTGATGGAGGCATAGAATTCCATTGTTTATATATACCACATTTTCTTGATCCATTCATCTACTGAGGGGCATCTGGGTTGGTTCGATATCTTAGCTTTGGTAAATAATGCTGCAATAAACATAGTTCTGCTGGTAGCATTAGTGTGGTCTTGTTTGTAAACGTTTGGGTAAATGCCCAAAAGTGGGATTGCTGGGTCATAGGGGAGATGTATGTGAAGTCTTTTGAGGAACCTCCATACTGCTTTCCAAAGTGGTTGAACAAGTTTACATTCCCACCAACAATGAAGTAAGGATCCTTTCTGTCCACATACCCTCCAGCATCTGTTGTTGTTAGAGTTCTTGATTTTTGCTGTTCTAACTGGTGTGAGGTGATATCTCAATGTTGTTTTGATTTGCATTTCTCTTATGGCTAGGGATGTTGAACACTTCTTCATGTGTCTATTGGCCATCCTTCTTTCTTGTTCAGAGAAGCTTCTCTTTAAGTCTTTCGCCCACTTATTTATTGAGGATTTGTTGTTGGGTGGTTTAATTTTTTGAGTACCAAGTATGTCCCTCCCCCACAGTGTAACCCCCGCTTTCACTATATTTGATGTCAGTATAACATGTGGAGGAGATGGCGACAAACAAGTCGTTTAAGGGTACAGGTGGACCTGTTGCAACAATGAGAAGTACAAAATGTCATGTCAAAACCAGCTTTACAATGTCGGTGGGGGGGGGGGAGGGGGGTATGATTGGGTGGGGGGCGGGGGGAGGCTGGGAAGGGAGGTGAAGGGTAAACAAAGGAGGAGGCTGCAATGCTTGGTAAGAAATGTATTCATTATCCTCCCCATGTAATTGTAACCCCTCTGTACAGTATGTTCTCAAATATAATAAAATAAAATATAAAAAAAGTGTTCTGCAAAGGAACAAAGACATGGAGGTTTAAAATGACTTATGGAAGGATATTTCTCTCCTGAGATGATTCTCTTGATGTAGGAGAAAGTTATCAATTCCTTTGTTCTGGCCCTGAGATCTCCAGAATATAAAGATTCCAAAAAAGCAGGATCCAGTGTGTATGATCGGCAAAGGAGCCTCTTCTCTGACCAGTACTCCTTTAAAGAGGGTCCCAAAGAAATATCTGGGATTTTTGTTTGCTTGTTTGTTTAGTTTCTGCTGGTTCTGGGGCTTGAACCTAGAGGCTGGATCCTGTCCCTGAACAGTTGTCTTTCCTGCCCACCTGCCTCCAAAGCTGTTACTCTACTGCTTGAGCCAAAACTCCACTTCTGGTTTTATGGTGTTCAATTTGCGATAAGAGTTTGACAGACTCTCCTGCCTGGTTTGGCTTTGACTTAAAATAGTAAGAAAGCTAAGTGACATCAATTGTATAGTCTTCTCTTTGGAACAAAAATATTAGATGAAGTTCATTATAAAGCTAATATTTGACAATGTTTAAAGGAAGAGAATATGTCTAGCAAAGAAGCCATAACTTAAATAACTCAGCAAAATAGGTGCACTGAATCATTTTGAAATTATTTTTTAGGCTTGGGAAGATTATTGATATTGTCCTTCCTTTTGGGGAAACTTAAGGTAATATTTGGACTTTTTGTTGGTTGTGGGGCTTAAACTCAGAACCTGGGCAGACTCCCTAAGGACTTCAGCTCATGTTGAGTGCTCTACTGCTTAAGCTACACCACCACTTCTGGGTTTCAGGTGGTTAATTGAAGATAAGGGTCTCATGAACATTCCTGACCAGGCTGGCTTTGAACCACAATCCTCTGGTCTCAACCTCCTGATTAGCTAGGATTACAGGCGTGAACCACCAGCACCTAGCTCATTTTTGCGCTTATGTGCACTGAATGACACTATGCAGACAAATAATGGAAATTTGAATGAAATGATGGCATTGCAGCTTTTCAGAAAATTTGAGGTAGCAATAAATATGTCCTCCTTTCCATGTTGTTTCATTAATGACTCATAAGCTATGGCATCCTTACATTAACATCTTCTGCCATCTTTTTAGGTGTACTTAGTATCAGGAAATGTTCATAGAGAAATATAGAAAGATTCAGATTTTTAGAAAGCAAAGAAGATATGGTATGAAAGAACAGCACAGAAGGAGATACAGTTATTGCACAGAAATTAAGAAGTTGTCTAAGAGATTTAGAATGCTAAACACACCGAGGAATAAGACTAGTTGATAACTATTTATTCAAAAACCAAAAATGGTTCTCTAAAAAAATTCTGGTATACCTTAGTTACTATCATTTATTCATTATCTCTGGAATTATTCCTTCTTTTCTGTCACAACCGTTACTTTGCTTCTGCCGTTTTGGTGCCATAAATGACCAAAAATATTTCCAAATCTCACTTAGAGTACACTTCTCATTGTGATTAGCAGTGACCATTCAAAAACCTGGAATCTTTGAATTTCCAGAATTAATCTTCACCTGACATCTAAGCACATTCAAGCCATTAATTGCTGTGACCTAATGAACAAAACTCTTTCTTCAAAACAATATCCTAATATAAGTGAAGTACATGAATTAGGGACTATTGTCAGGTGTCAGTATGGCAGCAGCAATATATATTCCAAGTATGGTTTCTTTATTTTGTATTTATTAACTAAATGTTTTTTTGTTTGTTTTGTTTTTGTTTTATGTATTTTGTTTTTGTTATTCAAGGGACTTAAACTCAGGGCTAGGGAATAATTCCTGAAATTTTTTTGCTCAAGTCTATCACTCTACCACTTGAGGCACATCACCACCTCCAGTGTTTTTCTGTTTATGTGGTACTGGGGAATTGAACTCAGGGTTTCATGCATGCTAGGGAATCACCGTATCATGAAGCCACATTCCCAGAGCCCTAAATGACTTTCTTAAGTTGACATTATATTTTCATTCCATAACTATGTACCATGATATTGGTACATATTTGGTACATACACCTGGCATAATATTGGCTATGTGGTAGAAAATTATGCAGAAAAAATACAATAAAATAAATCCAGTAAGGCTAGATTGTCAATGAATAACCCTCACAGGGCTTATCTCATGGAGATATATCAACACGCTGAGTGAGACTGCTCCTGACCCACAACCCACCTCCAGAACCAGAATGAGTAGGCCATCTTGGGTTCCAGCCACATGGGGATGTTGGGCCACCTCCTATAGCACCCATTCAGCCAGTTTCTGAGAGAGAGAGTGAGAGTGAGAGAGAGAGAGACAGAGAGACAGAAAGACAGAGAAAGTGTGAGAGAGAGAGAACCAGAATTACAGTAAAATCCAGTGCTACTGGCTTAGAACTCTAATCCTAACTAAACAGAAGGCTGAGATATGAGGATCAGGGTTCATAGACAACCCAGGCAGGAACATCTGTGAGAATCTTATCTCCAATGAACCACCAGAAAAGTGGAAGGGGCACTGTGGGCTCAAGTGATAGAGTGCTAGCCTTGAGCTGAAGAGCACAGGAACAGTGCCCAATCCTAGAGTTCAAGACCCACGACTGAAAAGAAGTGGACTTCCCACCACAAGAATTGGACTGAATAGCACCCATTGTCCTAGGGATCATGGTAGAGAAGTCAGGCCGAGGTTCCTGTAAACTTGAGGTCATAAGTAGGTCACCTGGCTTCTCTGTGCCTGTTTCCCTAGCTGCAAAACTTAACAAAGTGAAGGATCCCCTTCCTCATGGGGATAGGTTAATAATGAAAGATAGCCATGTTTCGGTTCATAATCCCACACCTGATGTACGATTAATAGCAGGTCCCACCTGAGCCCTTTCTGGTATCTTCTTGTCATATGCTCACAAAATTGCCAAAACCTTATCTGAAGGCCGCTCCCTCTCTGCCTAGATGTTTTCCACAGATCTCTCTGTATAAATCCCTTGTTTCCTCACAACTGTCCTGTGAGGAGAATGAGGTCCATTGGTTGAGGCCCTACCAAGAGCTTCATTTGTGGTCAAGAATCGGCTGCTGTGGACTGAGTTTGGGATAATGCATCTAAATCAATGACTGAGCAAGGTGCCACAGGTCTACCATCCCAACTAGAGAGGACCAGGCCTGGTGGAGCATATCTTTCACAGGAGGACCGCATTCCAACTCAGCCTGAGCATATATTTTCTATCTCAGAAATGCTCAAGGCAGAAAGTTTGCTCATCAGAGCCAGAAGAGGAAACAAGCAGGGGGTTCATGTTGCCCGCAGAGGGGTGTTTGACCCGGGTTGAGTTGGTGTTGGGGCAGCCACTCACCTGTGTTGCTGAGCGAAACTGTTGGCAGCTGCTCCAAGTGGGGCAGCAGCGATGACAGCATCATTGCGGACACATGGGCCCAGAGCAGATCACTAGGTGCAGGGAGCAGGTTGGGGATTTAGGCCTGCTGGGAGCACGCCATTGCCTGAGGTTTGAAACCTGGCACCACATGAAAGGAGGGAAGGGGCCGGATTTCGGTGGGAACATCAATTTCCTACTATACTCTAGTCACCTCGAGTCTCTTCCTCACCACTCAGCCACCTCTACCTTCTTCAACTACTGGTAGTGGTGTAAATTAACAGAGGGAATCCCAGTGCTACCTGGCAGCATGGAATGTGGGCGTGGCCAGCATTGTATCCCATTGGTCAGAAAGAAACAAGAAAGAATGGGGGTGTGGCAAGAATCCTGTAAAGCAAGCAGAATGGGTGAGTGTCAACAGGCCATGCTGGGGCAAATTGAGGTGACAGGATGTTCCCAGGACTTGACAAGGAGCCCCAGGGGTTAACAAAATAAAAACAGAATGACATGCAGATGGCAGTATGCTAATAAATATATATCTTTATAGAGCACCAGAGATGTCTACACATTATTCAGTCATATAGACTATATTCCTACGAATTCCTGAGTATTCATTATGCATCCATTTAAATAATGTTATTGTTTAAATCCTTAAATTATTAATGAAAGTACTCAGTGTTCTAAAATTATTGTGTTCCTGTAAGTAATAATATTCTTTTAATGCTTCATAAATATTAAATACAATCAACCAGCCTTCTGAAATGATGCCGTTTAATTTCGTAGGATAATCATGCACGATGAACTCATTCAACGGTGACATTGACAAAATTCCAAAGGTGTTCCTTTGGATGGGAGCCAGTTTCTTAGTATCTCTTGCCATTGGTTGGTGTCAGGACGGGAATTCGAAATGAGGGCCTATGTTGCCACATGGGCAAAGGTTCCCTGATAGTCTGTCAGCCTTCAGCCATGCAAGGTGAAGTACCCTTTGCAACAGTGTCATTCAGACCCAGAAGTGTCACTGCAAAGGAAGAAAACATAAAAGACCATATTTTTTCTGTGCATTGTTTTCCTTGCAAGACCTGGGGTTCTAGGATCACAGGAGCACCTGTGTGTCCAGTGGCTTCACCCCATCTTAGGGTGATTAAATATGAGGCAGACTTGCCACGACCTGAGTTCAAGCCTCATGCTGAGAAAAATACAGCTCCCTGGCTTGCAATTCACACAGTTTTTTCTTACAGGCTTTGGATTTGAACTCAGGATCTGGGTAAATCTGCAGCTATGTGGTTAAAGGGGATGGTCACCTTACATGAAGATAAAAATTCAGGCCTGTTCACTAGACCTGAATTCAAGACCCAGCCCTGGAAATCATACTATATATATATATATATATATATATATATATATATATATATATATATATATATATATATATATATATATATTAAAGTTAAGATTTATACTTACTCATTGATGTTCAGTCCATACATGTTTGGTGTGTTCCTTGTATCTTTTGTTTTATTCATTTATTTACCATTCTGTTTATTACATTGATGACAACCTATCACAGAACATCTAGATTTGTAGAAATGTTCTCCATCATGCCTGACCCCCAGGATTCTCAGAGAAAAGGAAAAAAATTTTCACACTCTCTTTCTTACTCCATGATCCACTTGTTGGTAGTGCTGCAATCTGAACTGGGGGGAGAGCAAAACCAATTGGCCAATCAGTCATGGTGTTCATATGAACCTGTGAGCAACTAAGGAGTGTGGCCAATCCCAGAATCTGACATTGATCCCCAGGGTGGTCCACTATAGTCAGAAATTCATAATTTAAACATAGGATCTATATTGACATACATGTGTGGACAGCATCTTGTGTTCAATGCAATTATTCTCCTTATTTTGTCTCTAATTCATGGAGGTATTGTGTATTTTAATAAGAATGGTGACAGGTATAACTGTTTTGACATGGATGCCAACCTGTTCCCATGGTTGCAGAGTTGTCTATGCATTCTCCCTAGTATTTGAGACCCAGGACTTTCACAGGAGAGGATAAAAGATACGACTGGTTTCTGATATCAGAATAAATCTTTTGTCAGTGCTGGGATTTGAGCTCAGATCTGGGTAACTCTGTTGCACTGTGGGGGAAGGGGAAGCTCACCATCTTTGAAGACTAGAATGTCAGGCCTGGTGCAGGGCCTGATTTGAAGGCCCAGCACAGGACAAAATAGCAAGCCCACCTTTTTAACATAGGATTTCTCTTTACCTACAGTTTCGGTTTGCATCTTGCATTCAGTGTAGTTATTCATTCTATTTTCTGTCTTATTCATGGAGTTATTGTGTATTTTATTGCATATGGTTACAGATATAACTGTGGTGACATGGATGACAACCTATTCCCATGGTTAAGAGTTGCCAATATAGGATTCTCCATCCCCAGTGAAACACAGGACAATCACAGGACAGGAAAACATGTGCCACTATAGGATTCTCACATCAGAATGAATCATTTGGTAGTGCTGGAATTTCAACTCAAAGACTAACAGGTCCAATTGGTGAATGGGTCATGGTGAGCACAACAGGCTGAGAGCCACTAAGGAACTAGGCCATTCCTGGGACCTGAGATGGAGCCTAGTTGGGACTAATGTAGTCATAAATTCAGAATTAAACAGTGGATATATATTTCCAAACATGGGTGGGCAGCATCTTGCGTATGGTGTAGTCATTCTCTTTGTTTTGTGTCTTATTCAGTGATGTATTGTGTATTTCCTTGAGTATAGGATGACAGATATAACTGTGGTGAATTGGATGACAACCTACTCCCATCAGTATAGAGTCGCGTATACATTCTCCTTCCTAGCTGAGACCCAGATGTTGCACAATACAGGAAAACAGGTGCAACGACTGGCTTCTCACATCAGAGTGAATTTTGGGCAGTGCTGGGATTCGAACTTTGAGCCTAGGAGGCCCAACCGCCCAATGGGTCCACCTGATCACACCAGACTGTGAGCCACTAAGGAGCTGGGCCATTACCAGGAACTGAGATGGAACCCCAGGGAGACCAAAATTGTCCTCAATGATCATTGAAACCTGGAATGTATATGCACCTCCCTGTGTGGACTACATCGTACATTGAGTGTAGTTATTCTCTTTATTTTGTATGCTATTCGTGGGTGTATTGTATATTTTCTTGAGTATATGGTGACAGGTTTAACTGTGCTTATTCCCATGGCCACAGGGTGGCCCGTGCATTCTCCATCCCAGCTGAGATCCAGGACTTGCACAGGAAAGAAAACAGGTGCAAAGATTGACTTCTGACATCACGATGAATCTTTTGGCAGGACGTGGAATCTGAACTCGGGACCTAGCAGGACCAAGTGGCAAATGGGTCCACATGAGCACCCCAGCCTTTGGGACCTGCGATTGAGCCCTCTCCACCGAGGGGACAGCGGGGAGCACAATAGTCATCCATTCATAAGCTGAAGGTTGTATGCAAATAAGTACACATTTGCATAGAATAGAAGAGGTGGTAACCTGTGGTAGAATCTAATCTGTGTGACTACCGATTCTTGGATCTTTCCTGATGCCTCCATTTCATGACTGTGATGATTATTGTCATGCTTCATCAACTTCTTTACAAATAATCGATACCCCATGAGTCTTGCCTATCATTTCCTACTTGCATCATGCATGAACTACTCATTCAAGGATGAGATCGTTCACATTTTATGACTGATACCATGTCCAGAAACGAGTATCTCAGGCTCTACCACCATTCCATCAGCATAGGGGGGGCTGAATTCATGCCTCAGGCCTGGAAAAGGTATTCCTTATATACTTTTTTTTTTGGTCCACTCATATGCCTGAACACTGGGCCTGGGGATTGTCCCTCAGCTCTTCACCTCAAGACTAGTGCTCTACCTCTTGAGCCACAGCGCCACTGTCAGCTTTTTTTCTGCTTATGTGCTGCTGAGGAATCCAGCCCACGGCCTCATGCAGCCAAGGCAAGAGCTCTACCCCTGAGCCACCTTCCCAGCCATCCTTATATATACTTTAAAAATAGGATTTATTCTTCCATACAGATGTTCAGGCAATATTGTTTTGGTATGGTTATTTATTTTATTTCTTGTGTCATTCATTTATTTAGAATTTATTTTATTGTCTCTGATGAAACCTATACCATTTATTATATTGTTTACATCCTATCACACAGCATCTATATGTGAGATACGTTCTCCATCATGCCTGGCCGTGCCAGGATCTGAACTTTGTGCCTAGCAGGCACAATTCATGATTGGGTGAGTTTGAGCATGGCAGCCTCTAGCCAATGAAGATGTCAGGTGGTTCCCAGGCTCTGAGATCGACCCTCAGGTTTGTCCAAAACAACGATACATGGATAGGCAGATGGAGGTATACAAATAAATATATATATTGGTAAAGAGTTCCACAGCCATCTATCTATGATAAAATGAGACCTACTATGTTCCTACCAACTCTTAGGTATTTATTATACCACCATTGAAGGAATATTATTCTTTTTATGCTTAAAAACTATTAATTAAGCTCAATCAGCATTCCAGGATTATTGCATCCAATTTTTTGTATACCGATGTTTAAACTACTATTTCAATCAGTATTCCTATTCATAGGAATGAATCTCTTGTGATCTCTGGCGATTGATGTCAGGACTGCGATATGAACCCAGGGCCTATGTTGACAGGTAGGACTATGGCTTCACTGATACCTCACCAGCCACCAGCAATGGCAGGAATGGTCCACATTGCAGCTTTATCTTTCAGACCCAGGATGGTCACTGTCCAAAGGAAAAAATCATAAAACCCCAGCTCTCTGCAGCTCACCACTTTTTGTGCTTTCCAAATTGTTTTTCTTCCTGAAAGCCCTATGGGGCCAGGATCCCTGGATCGGCTATGGGTCCAGAGACTGCACCCCAGACAAGGGAGATCCAAGCTGAAGGAGAATTTCCACGACCTGTGTTCAAACCCCATGCTTGGCCAAAAATAATACATATATATATATATATATATATATATACATATATATATATACATATATATATATATACATACATACATACATATATATATATATATATATTTTTTTTTTTAACTAAATTAAAAAAATAAAGCTCCCTGGTTTGGAATTTCTGCCAGTTTTCTTTTCTAGCCTGGGATTTGAACTCAGGGTCTTGGTAAATCTGTAGCAATGTGAACGAAGAGTTGCCATTATTTGAGTTCAAACCCCATGCCAACCAAAAATGAAAAACTAAGTCACTGACCTCGGCAAGGGGAGGTAGTTGTGGAGATGGGAGGGAAGGGATGTTAGGGGAAAAACACAGGAGGGGTAAACAATGCTCAATAGGAAATGTACTCATTACCTTGCTCCTGGAAATGTAACCCCCCTGTATAACATTTTTACAATAAATAACATACAATAAAAAAGAAACATAGCAGTTCTCAGAGAAGACCTTTGCAGGTAAGGGAAGTTTGTTTGCATAGCTGTACAAAATTCAACACTGCTTTTTCAATGTTAAGTATGGAACTGAATAAATATAACTGCTTCCATCAAAAAAATTAAGTCACTGTCTTGGAACTAAGGCCAGTATTTCTGCCATTGCTAGTTTTCGAGCTCACCATCCAGGTAACTCTTTTGCACCATGGGTGAAGGCTAAGCTCATTGTCCTTGAGGAAAAGAAAATCAGGATACAGTTCCCAGAGCCTGAATGTCGGCCCTGCAAAGGGAAAAATATTTTTATGCATGTGTAATACATGATATATACTTATATATGTATGTTAATTTCATATTATGAATTTTATTATTAATTTTGCATTTTATTTTTCTTTGATTCATTTGATTATTGTATTTAGTATTATTATACACATAATATTATATTTTACACATCTATTATAAAATTATACACAACAATTTAGAGCATTGACTCATTTTAATTAATATTTTATTAAGTGTTGAAATATGATACATAATTAAATAGAAGCATTTGTCCCAGTCATCACATGTTTAGAGTCTCTCCTAAGTATGAGCTTAGAGTTCAAGCCAAAGACTAGCAAAAACAATTGAGCCTGGTGAGACATATTATTCTGGAACTCAGAGGAGGGCCGAGGTTATAGGTAAGAGGTAGGGTAGAGGGCAGGTGCTGGTGGCTCACCCCTGTAAGCTACTCAGGAGTAAGAGATCTGAAGATCCCAATTGCAAGCAGGAAAGTCAATATGAGATAGTTTTCAACAATTAAACACTCCAAAAGCCAGAAGTAGAGCTGTGGTTCAAGTAGTACAGTGCTAGCCTGGAGCATAAAACCTCAGGGATAGGATAGAATCCAGGCCCTGAATACAAACCTGAGGACTGGCACACACACACACACACACACACACACACACACACACACACACACACACCCAATATAGAGCATTTGCCAGTCAGCTTGCACAAGTTCCATCTCTAGCAACTCAATATTAAAAAAAATAAAGATGGAGAATAGAAGGAAAGATTTGCTCCAGGAAGTGATATAGCCAGTGCCAAAATTCCACAGTAGTTCTAATATGTGGGTACAAGACAAAGATCCTCAGGCAGAAGGTATAGCATGGGCAAAGGACCTGAGATGTACTGTAGATCAGGTGGTGTGAGTGGTATGAAGGTTATATGGCTTCAGAAATGTATGACAGGAAATTCAAGGCTGGGTCAATGTTGACTTGAATCCCAGGGCAGAGGGTGGGGTCCCAGAATGGCGCCCAGGGGAAGATTAGCTTGGCTTTTCGCCAGGGACCCAAAGCCATTTCCTGTGGTTGGAAACCTGTTTTCAGAGCTCCTGACCCACAGGCCTCCTTTGCATGGAGGAGTCAGGGCAAACACAGGAAAGAACTCTTGCTTTAGAAAAGCTTCTATCCCAATACCACCAGTGGCTCAACCCCTATAAATCATAGCTAGTCAGGAGACTAAGATAGAGATCGAGGGTCAAACCAGCTCAGGAGAGGAAAGTTAATGAGACTCTTCGTGCCAATTAACTACCAAAATCCAGAAAAGGAACTGTGGCTCAAGTGGTAAAGTGGTTACCTTAAAGGAAAAAGTTTAGAGACCAGAGCCCAGAGTTCAAGCCCCAATACTAGTACAGGAAAATTAAAGAAAAGATTTTAGGAGCTTCTATTCCACAGTGGGGTAAGGCGAGATGTCATCCTAGATCCTCACTAGGATGAGATGTGAGGATCACATTTCAAAGCCAGCCCAGGCAGAAAAGTCTGGGAGACTTTGATCTCCAAGGAACCTACAGAAAATCGGAGTTGCTCTGTGGCTCAAGTGCTAAGGTGAAGAGCTCAGGGACAGCAGCCAGGCCCAGAGTTCGAGCCACATGACCAACACCTGGTCTGTTTAGACCTTACTCTGTAACTCTAGGCAGAGTTCTTTCCAGTGACCACCTGAGGGTCCCCTAATGTCTAGGTGTCCTACAAGTCTTGGTAGCAAACTGTTTCTAGGTCATTGCCTACAGAGCAGGCCACAGTACCAGAAAAGTATCTAGCCTTGAGGCATTAAGATCATCAGAATGGCATCTGTCATGGGTGCAATGAGGATCAGAGCAGTAAATCACTGTCTCTGAGGACGGTTCTGAGCCAAGAGGGGCAGGAGCTACAAGATGTCACACCAGATAATGCCCAGTCACACGTGTATCACAAGAGTGCAAATTTGTCAGTCAGACCTTGGGCAGGTGTTGAGTTGGGCTCATAAAAGTATTGTAGGCTCAGGAATCCACAGCCAACTGGCTGCTGCTTGTAGCAGTCACTATCCCAGGAGTCTGAGGGCTGGCTGCTCTGCTTTTCTCATCAGTGCTTGGGGAAGGGGTGCAGATGAAGTTCTGCAATCATGGGCCAACTACCAAGGAGAAACCCTTGATCCTGTAGCCCCAAGTTGAGATCGATGGGCAGGTTCCATGGAACTTACTGCCATGGCTGATGCCCCTCAGCTCAAGAAGGACTTACGGAGAAACCACTTGATCTGGCTTGAGAGTTTACTGTGACTATGACTCAGGACTGCCCCCCAGTTTTAGCTCAGCTCATCCAGGTCAAAACTAATGCCCCCAAACCTTGAGGTACTGGCCATATCAATCTCTCATCCCCAGTAACCTGGCCCTGGAATCTAAAGTATATGTCTCTGTATTCTGGGAATCCAGAATTGTCTAGAAGGACCTGAGAGGCCCAGCTGTGGCCAGAAGATAGATTTGCCTATGATAAGGTATGTTGACATTTCCTAGACATCGAACAATACATCCAAGCCACCTTGGCCTCACCTCTCATGTAGCCAAAGATTATCCTTGTTTGGGGAGCCTTCAATCAGCTATCAAGGTCTAGTTTGCCAGAGCCACTGGCAACTACCCTTCCCCAACACCACTACCAGCCTGCTGGGAGTGGGACATGCAGCCAGGGGCCCAGATGAGAAAAGGACAGGACACAGCATGACTGAACCTGATCCCCCAGAGGCAGGAAAGAACATATGCCAGCCGGCCCTGAGGAACCAGAATCTCCTGGATGAGAACAAATATATGGACAGCCAGACTTGGTTCCCAAGGAAAATCTGGAATATGCAGGTCTCTGGCAACTTAGGACTCATTGTAGACCATGATAGACAACTAAAGACAAGGTTGCTATTGTTGAAGGCCACCATCCAAGGTCAGGAAGAGGCAGACAAGCACCCAGGAAGTGGGCAGAGAATGATGACGGAAAAATGTACACACACACACACACACACACACACACACACACACACACACACACACACACACACGGTTAGCCCAATGCCTCAGCAGTCCCTGAGCAACTGAATTCCAAGAAGATGGTACTACGTTCCTCAGACCAAATGTTGACAAAACTCAGAGCCTCTCACACATCTGGAATGGCTCATAAAAAGGCATGGCATTTCCTATTGTACATACTACTATGAAGATAACTCAGCCACATTATTTTGGTTGTTGTTCATGGGGTTTGAACTTTGGTCCTGCGTGCTATACCTCAGCTCTTCAGCTGAAGGTGTGCGCTCTACCACTGGAGCCACAGCACCACCTCCAGTTTTCTGGTGCTTCCCTTGAGTTAAAGTCTCCCAGATTTCCCTACCCAAGCTGGCTTTGAACCGTGATCCTAAGATCTCAGCCTCATGAGTAGCTAGGATGAGAGTTGTGAGACCCTGCCAGTGCCTGGTTTCAGCCACCTTCTTACAACCAGGGGAAACCCAACTTGTCAGGCCATAAAGCACATGCAACCCTTCACTTTCAGACTTTGACACCAGTATCCAAAGCCATTCTTCCTTGGTTGGAGAGAATAAAATCAACACTACCCTCCAACCCTGCTCCCATTTGCTCACTCCCTGCCTACGATAGGCCACAAACTCTGGAATTCTTGGTAAGACAACGCCAAGCTTGCTGTAAATTCACACTCGGCCAATCTTGGGGAGTTCTTAGAAATGGCTGTACAATGAGGCCAGAACCTGGTGTCCCAACCAGAGCAACCCCCTCCTTCATCATCTCTGGCAAGCAAGGGGTGTCTTTCGTTCTTGTTTTTTTGGATGAGGGGCTTGAACTCAGGGCTTGGGTACTGTCCCTGATGATGAATTTTGCTCAAGGCCATGGCTCTACCACTTGAGCCATGGCACCACTTCCAGATGGAGATTGGAGATGAGACTCTCATCGGACTAACCACCTTGTGCTGGGAAACAAGGCCCTCTCGATCTCAGACTCCCGAGTAGCCAGAATGACAAGCATGAGCCATCAGTGCATGGCCTAACGTGTCTTATTCTTTTCAATTTCCAATGAGTCTTCCTCTAGACACTACCACCTAGACCCTCCTCTACCTCACTCAGGGACAGCAAAGGGAGGCTCAGAATCTGGGGAGGGCCATGGGCATTAAAGTGCCCCCTTCACATCACAACACCTTTCTAAGCTTCCATCTGCTTCCTCTGGATCGCCTGGTTGTCTGTGGCATATCAGACACATTTGAACTTCTTAGGCTTGCCCTGTATCCCCCCGCCACACCCAACCAGAACCTGAGAATTTCTGGGGCCAGCTGCTCCATGTCCCAGTGGAAGACGTTGGGAGGGTTGCTGATAACTGGGTCCAGGGGTGCCCAGGGCAGAAAGAGTGTCCAGATCCCCTCTGTCAAAAAGGAGACACAAAGCATGGATGGACCTACTAAGTGCTACAGGGCACACCATCCACCTCTCACCCAGGTCCATTGGAGTGAAGTTTTACCTTGACAGTGCTGGGGCTTGAACTCAGGGTTCAGCTGCTGTCCCTGACCTTCTTTTGCTTGATATGAGCACTCTTCCACCTGAGCCACGGTACCACTTCTGGCTTTTTATGTGTATGTGGGACATAGGAATCGAACCCACGATATCCTGTGTGCTAGGTGAGCCCACTACTGCTAAGACACAATCCCAACATTGGATAGCGGTTCTTCTGTGACCCATTGGGCCTGTCTCGGGACTGTCTTGCACATATTTACTGAGTATCTAACCAGCAGCCTTGGCTGGAAAAGAACATGCTCTGCTATATTGTCCTTTATCTATGGCATCTTATCTATCTGTGCTTCCTGTCACATCCTCCTTCTTAAGCAAGACCCCCTTTTAAGTGCTGCCTCTAAGAAGCCCACTCTAATCACCCTGGCAGAGGGGGATCTTCTCTACTTTTCAAGCTGCTGGCCTTGTCATGCTATGCCTCCAGCTTGTGTGGTTGAGAGCACACAAAGGCGAAGGCCTGGCTTTCACCACCCTATTTCTGAAGGCTCTGATACACTACCCAGGGACCAGTGCAGTATCACACTCTGTGAGAGGGCACTTGAGGCCCAGGCAGTCTGAGGGCAACAAATGGGGCCATTTCTTGTGTGGGTTTGAACGGAGGATCTGGGAGCTGTCTCTCTGAGTTTTCATGCTCAAGGCTGCTACTCTACCACTTGAGCCACAGCTCCACGTCTGGATTTTTGGTGGTTCCATGCAGAGAAGAATTTATCGGGTTTCCAGCTTATGGCTGGCTTCGAACTTTGATCCTGAGATCTCTGCCTATCGAGGAGCCAGGATGTCAAGTATGAGCTTGAGTCAGACAGGCTCCAGAACATTTCCATTGGGCTTCTCTTTATCTCGTGTCAACTAGCAAGACCTAGTTAAAATATTCATTTATAGGGGATCAAGTTCCTCTCCTAGGTCAGTTAACTCATGGAGATAAATTAGCTTTGGAAAAGGCTAGTCAGAGTTGGCTTAGGTAAGTGTGTGTGTGGATAGATCTAAAAATATATTACGTGAAGAGGTCAGAGCCACACACACAAAGGACACATGTTCTGTCTCATTTTTGGAAGCTAGAAATTTATACAGGTTTACACAAAAAATATTAACCAAAGCATGCTATTTGCAGAGGAGTACTTCAAAGGTGTAATTACTTATAAAAGAACTTTTAATCCAACAAAATATGTATCAGGAAACTATCACTTGGAAGATGTGAGCTGAAGTCAAAAGGAAGGAATAAAGGAAGTTATGGAGGAAGAGAGTGAAAGTATAATATTCAATGCAGATAGTATGAAACTAGAAAAAATTAAAGTTGGGTGAGGTTTGGAAGGGTGTGGACAAGTTATATAAAGATCCATTATAATAAAAAAACTGATTTGTTGAATGGAAATTCCATTTTCCAAGTATTTAATATAATAAAAATATAATTAAAAACAATGGAGACATCTGATGTTAAATTCTATTTCCACCTCTTTTAAAAAATAAAATTGTTTGCTCCATAAATTGATCAGAGGGATGGATTTTGTGGATAGCTAGATCATTGCACATCTGTCTCTCGCTTCCTCTCTCCTTTTCATGTTTCTCATAGGCAATATGATTGCTCCATAAGTATCCTAATTTATTTGCTTTAATTTTTTGTTGCATCATTTCACTTTCTACACTGCCATTTCCCAACTAATTTACATAGAAGGCATTATTTTCTATTTTCTTATTCCTAGAATAAGCTGCACATGAAGACACCACTGGTCCTCATTTTCAGTCTGTACCTTTGAATACAGAGGAAAATCTTTCCTCTGCTCTCTACCAATTCCCTACTCCCCAGTTAGAATAATTTAGAATATTAAAAATGAACAAAGAGAAAATAAATAATAGTGAAAAAACAGATGCAGAAAATTCACCGGATTTTTCTGACCAGTTCATCCAATGTGAACTATTGGGGAAATATATGGACACTTCATTCTCACTGGCACTCAAGTCCCTGGATAGGCAATTCTGATGAAGATGAGGAACAAGATGAAAAAGTGAGAAATGGTATCAATTGCAAGAGAAAAATGGAGAAGGATTCAAGCAAATTTCTTTTTGGTCTGCCGAAATTAATTGCTTTAGTACAGTGCAGAGACTACTTTCCAAAAAGGCCACTCATGTGAATACTAGGGATAACGATGAGTATACCCTTCTTCCTCGAGAAGCCTAAAGTGGACACTTAGACATTGTCCATGAGTTGGTGGCTCAAAGCAGATATTCATGTAATAACTGTGAATGGCTGGACACCCCTGCACTGTACTTATACATGGGGTAATACCAGAATGGCTTCTTTATTTCATCATGATGCAGACACCAATGGCCAAACTAAAGGCCTCTTGACCCCCTTGTACCTTGCTGCTGGGAATAGATATAGCAAAGATACACTGGATCTCCTTCTGTTGAACCATTATATCAAACCAGGTCTGAAGCACAACTTGGAAGAAACTGCATTTGATATTCCCAAAAGGATAAGTATGTATCACAACCTCTTTGAAGTTGTAGAAAGCTGTACAAATTGTTCTCCTAAGTCCTAATTGTTGGTTAATTTTCTTAAATTTCAAAATTGCCAGTCCATCCCATGTGTCCATACAAGATATTTTCACAATACAAAGGAACAGCAATATCTTACTTTAAAAATTCATGTATTCCATGGTATTCTTCCAAGTGAATTGCCTGACTTTGATGTCAAAATATATTCGAGTTGTTTGTATACATCTATAATGATTTCTGCAGAGTTTGTGATTTTTTAATAAAAAATAATTTTAACTTATCTGTTGAAATGAGTAGTACAGGAACGAAAGATGTTTCTGGTGCTTGTTTGAAAAAAAGTATATTTTAAAATACTTAGTATTCTGTTTGTATAACATCCATAATCTATTTCATTCTCTCCTAGATATAATACTTTGAATTCAACATTGTTTTTAGAATATATAAGTTCATTAATAAATGTGTGTTTTCAGATTGCATTACATATAGAAACGATATAAGATTCCTTTAATTCCTAGGTTCTTGAAGGATTTTATTTCTTTGGGATAAAATGACAATGTTATCTTATTTCAAAAGTCATACGGGAGCTCAAGCTGATTCAAAATTTTGGCAAAGTAGCGGATAATAAAATTAACCCCTCCCCCAAAGCAATGGCTTTTCTGTATGCCAACAATGAGAAATGTGTGGTTGAAATTAGGAAAGCAACTCTATTTGTAATGGCCCCACAAAAAATGAAACACCTAGGAATTAACTTAACCAAAGAACTGAAGGACCTCTATGATGAAAACTTTAAAATCTTGAAAAAGGAAATCAAAACAGAACTTAGAAAATGGCAAAACCTCCTACGCTCCTGGATTGGAAAGAATAACATCCTGAAAATGGCAATATTTCCCAAGGCTATCTACAAATTCAACGCAATACCTATCAAAATTCCAACCTCATTCTTCAAGGAAATAGAAGAGGCAATACAAAAATTCATATGGAACAATGAAAGACCCCGAATAGCAAAAACGCTCCTCAACGGAAAGAACACTGCTGGAGGAATTTCAATAACAAATTTCAAACTCTACTAGAAAGCCATAGTAATCAAAACATCTTGGTATTGGCATAAGAACAGACCTCAAGACCAATGAATAGAATTGAAAACTCAGAAATGAACCTCCAGACCTATAGCCATCTAATCTTCGATAAGGAAGCTAAAACAATAGAATGGAAGAAAGCCTCTTCAGTAAATGGTGCTGGCAAAATTGGTGAACTATATGTAGAAAACTAAAGCTAGATCCTTATATATCTCCCTGCACCAGAATCAACTAAAAATGGATCAAAGACCTAGGAGTCAAAGCAGACATTCTGAAAACATTAGAGGATGGAATAGTAGAAACCCTAAGTCTCCTTGGCACAGGCCGAAATTTTCTTAATAGAGACCAGGAAACACAACAAATCAAAGAAAGGTTGGACAAATGGGATTGCATGAAGTTGCAGAGCTTCTGCACGGCACAGGACATAGCTAGCAAGAGCAAAAAAATCCCACGGATTGGGAGAAGATATTCACTAGCCATACAACAGACAAGGGTCTCTTATCTAAAATATACTTGGAACTCAAAAAATTAAATCCCCCAGGAACAAATCCTCAAAGAAACAACTGCCCAATATATAAGTGGGCGAAAGACTTAAAGAGAAATTTCTCTGAAGAAGAAAGAAGGATGGCCAATAGACACATGAAGAAATGCTCAACCTCCCTAGCCATAAAAGAAATGCAAATCTAAACAATATTGAGATACCACCTCACTACAGTTAGAATGGCAAAAATCAAGAACTCTAACAACAACAGATGCTGGAGGGGATGTGGACAGAAGGGAACCTTACTTGATTTTTGGTGGGAGTGTAACCTTGTTCAACCACTTTGGAAAGCAGTATGGAGGTTCCTCAAAAGAGTTCACATAGAGCTCCTCTATGACCCAGCAATCCCACTTTTAGGCATTTACCCAAATGTTTACAAACAAGACCACACTAAAGCTACCAGCACAACTATGTTTATTGCAGCATTATTTACCATAGCTAAAATCTGGAACCAACCCAGATGCCCCTCAGTAGATGAATGGATCAAGAAAATGTGGTATATATGCACAATGGAATCCTATGCCTCCATCAAAAGAATGACAATGCCCCATTTGTTAGGAAATGGAAAGACTTGGAAAAAATTATATTAAGTGAAGTGAGCCAGGCACAAAGAAACATAGGTCCCATGGCTTCCCTTATTTGCAATATCTAGTGTATGTATGAGTCAAGCAGAAAAGGTCAGATAATGTGATGTTAGGAAAATGAACCCTTAGATATGTATTTAAATGTTTTTTAATGCATTTGTTTCTAATGCATTTATAAGATTATTTCTTTGTTGCTTTGTATGTCCCTCCCCCACAAAATAACCCCTGCTTTCACTATATTTGATGTTGGTATAATTTGTGGAGTACATGGGGATAAACAAGTCGTTTAAGGATACAAGTGGACCTGTTGCAACAATGAGAAGTACAAGATGCCATGTCAAAAACGAGCTTTACAACATTGGTGCGGGGGTGGGGGGTGGGGGTGGGGAGGATTGGGGAGGTTTTGGTGGAGGCTGGGAAGGGATGTGAAGGATAAACAAAGGAGAAGGCTGCAATGCTTGATAAGAAATGTATGCATTATTCTGCCCATGTAATTGTAACCTCTCTGTACAGTATGATCACAAAAAAATAAAAATTAAAATAAAAAAAAAGTTTTATAAAGTTATGCTAGTTAAAGGTCTTTCTGAAAATGTGAAGATTGAATACACTGATTTCAAACTAACTTTTATTTCTATGAATCACATGTATTATTACACTTGTATATTTGTAATCAACTTTTTAGTAACTTTTTTTAATTTCTTGCATTCTTCTACAGGATCCACGGGTACTAGGATACCAGGTCCCTGTTATCTGCATCATCAGATAACTAGGGCAAGGGATCTCACCTAGGCACATGTAACATGCCAACAGAAAGTAATTGAAGACCCATCTCAATTTCTCATTTCCTATATTTCAGTGCCCCAATTCCTTGAAATGCAGGAATTAGCAGTAAGCAATTATGAAATGCCAGGCAACTTAAAATGCATGATGAGATCACACAATGTTAAAGTACAATAATTCAAACTTTCAATTTTCAGATGACCATCCCATATGAGTGAACAAGACCAAAATGACACAAGATAATTAGTAACACCCCTCACCTAAAGATTAATGAATGATTTATGTCCAGCATCATCAGGCCAAAAAATAGTTCCTGGAATGATACATCCATAATTTTTCTACCAAGGCTAGGGAAACTTGACATAGAGGTCAAATATAATTCAGAAAAACATTAATTGAGAAAATCCTTAGTGCTTCAAAACACTGGTACTTCAGTAAAACATGGTTTTGTAGTATAAAATGTTGTCATTCTCAAAACAATGATAACCTACATTTAATCTCCTGAAAGTATATTCCTTTTCAAATAAACTTTTTAAAATCACATTTGCCAAAATAACACTTTGCAAGGAGATAACATTTAGTGACGTTAAAAGTTTTTCAAGTGTAGGAGCAAGTTACAATAGAGTTGATTTATTTACCCAGCACTAATGCCAAACAGGTTCAACCATTCATTAAAGTGTAGAAAGAGTACCCCACACCATTTGAGTTTTTCAGTAGGCGACTTTGAAAATTTGTTAAATAGATCAGCCTCCCATATTTCAAACCAAAACATTAGCTAATTAAGTAAATTTCATCATATAAGTACATTTTAAAAAGTCATGAATAGGTGCATTATCATAAGCTGTTTTATGTTTTCCCTATCTGTCTAACATAGTAAAAAGTATGACTTTGAGACTTGAATATGGTACTCATCAGAGATTTGACAAACATAAAATCTGTCTTCTATTTCTATCATATTCTTTTACAGTAGTAAATTTTAGTTTCCTTCTTTTCCAAAACTTCTAAGTAATAAAAAATATTATCCCAAGTAAAATAAAATAATCACAAACCACTGTACAAAGCCATTTATTAAACTGCTAGTTAGGAATATATTCTAAGCCATTTTTAAACTTTCTTGTTGACTACAGATTAATCTACCAAATGGAGGGGAATAAAATTATGTCTAGGTGCTCCATGTCTCCAGTCATGCAAATTGTTACTTCAAATGAATGAATTATGGAAATATAAGCTGACATCAGTTCAAGTATATGCAGAAATTAAACTCCATGGAATGTATATAAACCTTTCAAAGTACTAGCAGACAGTTTAGCAGAATGACTATAAGGAAGTTGAAACCAGAGAGGAATAACAGTAAAGACATAGAATGAATGGAAATGGAACAAGGAGCAAGTACAGCTAGAATACTCAAAGCACACATGTAAGAAAGGAAGTGGTAAATCAGAAATTAATCTTGGAGAAAGGGTTGGTTGAGAATGATAGAAGGAGTGACTCTGATCCCGGAACATTGGACAATTAGATGGACATATTTAATTGTAACACACATGAGCAACCTTTTGCAATTCAGTGAAAAAAACAAAGCAAAAAAACCAAAAACACACAAAAAGCAAAACCAAACAGCCATCTCCATAGAGTATGATTATGACCGCTCAAAATTATAAAGAGTTAATGAGGGACGATCTTGGAAAAAGCATACAAAGCTCTTTAAAGTGGGCTGTTTGGGGTTGAGGAAAAATTTTAACAGATTTAAATAGATTGTCTTAGGTTATAAATCACCTACAAATGCCGCAAATATTTTCTTCTGCGAATTATCTTGTCTGAACTGGATACTCCAGTCATGAGCCACACTTGATAGCTCGTGAAGATAGAATGGAAGAACAAGATCAAGAACCCATTACTCCACTGGACAGAAAATAGTCCTCTATGTTTTCTCTCATTTCTATTGACTACTTTTATTCCTAAGTTTAAATCAAGTGATTTTGAATTATATTTTTCCTTTTTTGTTCTGGCAAATTAATTGTTCAAAGTAATTTACTAAATATTATTTGTCATTTTTTTTATCATGCTGTTTACTTGTCCAAGTGAGTCCACTAAACTTCACCCTTTCATTTGGTTGCCACGAAAACCCAGCATCAATGTTAATGAGGACAATCTCTAATGTAAAACTTTGTTTCCAAAATACCAGTCCAAGAAGCTGTGATCACAAATATTTAGCTATAATTTTTTCCCTTTTTTCTTTTACCTTGAAAGTCTTCTTGTGTCTAAAGTGCCCCACTTTTTGGTTCAATCACTTATAATCTCAAAGATATATTTTGCTAACAAGATGCTTAGAGGAAACCGAAGAATACTCGACTTTTATCTTCTCTCTTAAGACTCTCCTTACATACCATATCAGAATCAGTGAAGTTATTGTTTCCAAAATTATTTCAATAGATTATCTTTCTCTTGGTCTTGCATTTACTCAGCAGGATGTATGGAAAAGAATAGAGTAAATCATCCATACCTTGGATGACAGTGTCTGTTACAAAAGGACAATGCTCCTATGTCCTATTTCTCTGTCCTCCTCTGAGCTCTTGCCTGATTTCCAAATAATCACAGATTCTTGGCTTCAAGGCTAGTGGAGGTGAAGGACTATAAGGCCTTCCCCACTGCTACATTTTCAAGGTTTCTCTTTTAAAACTCTTTAATTTGGATGTGGAATTTATTTTCATGTCTTCATTCAATCCGTTCTAAACTGTAGTGAGCTAAATAGGCTCTGTAAAATCATTTTAGGTAGCAAAAATATTACGACAATCTATATCAAAAAGTTTGGCCTCCTTCCACTGTTGAAGCCAATATCCTTAGCTAGGACTTTTAATAACCCGTTTTCTTGCCTTTTCAATTTGGTCAATTCTTTTCTGATCCCAAAACTTTTAGGCTTATGTAATAAGAGAAGTGTTCACTATCTCATGTTAATAAGGATATTATAGTTTGTGAGCTACTAAGAAATGTGAAATCATCGGTTTCAAGGATCCAATCAGATTTTTTCTGTGGTTCAGTGCTTCACGTGCAAAGACATTGTAGAAAGCATTACAAACAGAAAAGTGTAAACCCAATACATTCTTTCATTGTAGAGGGCACTTTCTCCCTATATATTTGGACCCAATTTATCTTTTTCAGAGAATTACTGTTTGGTAATTAAAGTCAATTCACAAATTTTGATGTCTTTTTTTAAAAGAACTTTGAATTTAAATTCCATTACAACCTTGTCTCACACAGTAAGGGTAGATTTCCTGGCTAAGGACAATTCTCAAGGGAACCTACATGATTTATAGTAAGGTTTCTGAGGTTTGTTTGTTTAGTGTGAAAATGAGCCATCTTCACCCACATTGCTCCCTCTCAGCTAAGTCTCCATGCATTTCTTTGCAGGAAAGCCTATTTTCCCAGGCAATTTTAAATTTTCATAATAGGCTAAGTTGTAAAAAAGTTTGAACAAATTAAAATTTACCTGTCATAATTTTAAAACTCTTTTGAAATTCCTTTATTAGAACTGCCAATTCAACAATTCTAAATCCACATTTACCATTAAAAACAATTAACATGTTGCTTTTATGATATAGTGTCCATGAAACTATTATTTTCAAGTGGCTTTGTTATGTATATATATAACCTTATAACCTAATTCTGAGCAAAATGAACTCCAAGATATGGAAACAGTGTGTATTATTTGCAGTTGTTGTTTTTAATGTACTATGTGATTTCTATTATCTTTTGGGTTTTTCCCTGATGCTTTATTCCCTGCTGTATTTGATTTTGGTAGCCTGTGTATTGTGTATATATTTACCTTAATTAAGGAAGGGAAGAGGAACAACAAAATGGTGAGACAAAGGACAAAGGCAAACCAATGCAATATCAATACTCACAAGACAGTATGTTGGAAATGTACATTACAACTTGTGAGGGGTATTGGGGTGAAGGAAAACTGTGAAGAAAATGAGGGAGGGGTAACAAGTTTGAAATGTTATGTATTCACTACCTTAAAATTACTGTAACCCCACGTTATATCACTTTGACAATAAAATTAAATTTAAAAAATAAGCTGCATGAAGTAAAATTTCACTGTATTGGTATAGTAAATATTATTCTTTATGTAGTAACATTTTAAAAATCAATACTGTTTGGCGTCTAATTTGAATTAATTACCTTTTTTTAATCAGAGGACTATCAACATAACGCTATCCTAATAGACAATATTTTCACAATATACTTACCAATATTTTGAAAAAAAGAGTAAATATAGTATTTTCTCATATTAAAAGCGAAAACAGTTTAATTCTATGGAAACCTATAACTTTTAAAAGTAAATAAGTTGTTAAGAAGACAGAATATATGTGTTCTTCAACATTCCAATGACTAGTAACTACTCATTTTTAAATTCTAAAAATTCCATACCTGAGAGTTTCAAAACAGTACCAGCTTGCATGTTATGTAATTCTGCAATAGATGTATTTTCCAATGGGGTGTTACAGATTGAGAGTCAACAGAAAAATAACCACATTCTGGTAGAGGATAAAACTAATTAGCATCGGTAATAATTAAATCTTCAAGAGTAAGCAATTGTTTATCACATTAAGCTATTATTTTTATGACAATCAATACCAATATTTATGATATAGAGTCGTCCTAGCCCAACAGTTTCCAACTTTTATGGTGCACCTCAAGCTTCCCTTAATTCACATCATGAATAGCTTATCTCTATTGTGAAAAAATACAACTCTGCTAATGGGATGCCATACATGTTCTGGAAAGAACACCACAATAAACTGGGTTGCATCATTTTCTCCCCCCTGGTATTCTTGGGATCAGAACACTTGCAAATATTATTTATATTTATACCTTTTAAACTATCATATATATTCTGGATGCTAAGATCGGAAGATTACAGTTCAAAGCCCACCCAGGCAGAAAGATTCTCTAGATTCTTATCTCCAATAAACTTCTCAGCAAAAGCCACATGCAAGTGGCACTGAGGTTGAAGTGGTAGGGCACGAGCCTTAAGCAAAACACGCTCAGAGATAGTGTCCAGGCCCAGAGTTCAAGCCCTAGGACAAACCAATAAAACAAAAACAAAAATAAAAGCAAACCCCAAACCTAACATATTTCTCAGTGTATACAGTAGCAAATAATTAAGGAAATTGCTTCTTGTGTTACATACAGGTAGAAGAAAGAAGATGTCACACGATTAATCTCTTCGTGCCATGTTATACTAAAGAATCCAAAAATTGCTCTTATTCTAAATTTATAAATTAATATCATCAATTTGTTGGCAACTCTGTCTACAACATTCACATTATCATTTTATACATGTACTGTTGGAATTATCTACTAACTAAGTTCTAATTATATGTCTCTTGAAAGAATATTCTAGGCAAATAGAATGCAAAATCATTTGTGAATTTGTCAATTAAACCCTCTACTTAAAAAGAATTTTGTAGAATCCTATAGAATATAAAATTACAAACAAAACCAAAATATTTATTTTAAATCTAAATTCTAATTTAGCAAGATTTTCAAAATCGTACATTAGGGCTGGGATGGTGGCCCAGTGGTAGAGCCCTTGCCTTGCATGCCTGAGGCCCTGGGTTCAATTCTCCAGCACCACATAAGCAAAAAGAAAAAAGCCGGAAGTGATGCTGTGGCTCAAGTGGTAGAGTGCTACGCTTGAGCAGAAGAGCTGAGGGACAGCGACCAGGCCCAGAGTTCAGGCTCCACGACCGCACTTCCCCCCAAAAAAATCCTACATTGGACAAACTTTGCAATTTTTGCAGGCTTAAGCTTTTGTAATCCTTCATCATATCTTTGGGATACAATAGAATGATGATAACTTACTTTTTGAAATTTGGGATGGAAATCATGAGTGATTTTGCATCTAAGAATGTTCTGTCATGAAGAGAGAATTTAAAACACAAGTGAGGATTAAGTATGAGTTTCATTTCAACAGGAAATTTGACTTCTCAAAACATAAGGACAAAATTAGCCCAAACTTTCAACTATGTATTTCTTTCTTGTTTGTTTTGTTTTACCAAGGCAAAATTATAATACCTGGTCCAGGGAAGGTATCACTATGTAATTCCACTCTCTAATCTCCTGTCTTAATCTCAGTGCTAGAATTCTAGGCTTGTATCACGTTGCCCTGCGATAGTTTCTTGGTTTATTTAATCTAGATATAGATTACCAATTCTGAAATTCTCCAGTGATAGTATACACCAGAGTGACTGCTTAGACTGTTTATCTACTATTTTCAAAGATGTTCTAACATTTGACACAGGATATGAACATTTCAGATGCATCTGCGGGATCTCTGATTCATTCCTCCATGGATGCGATCCCTTTAATAATGATTATTGACTCTCTTATTATCTCTAATCCCTACAAATGTAATATTCTCAAACCTATTTGAAGGAAGTTCATTTGAAGACTTTCTAATATTAAAAATTATCACTTGATTCTAGTCTTATTCAGGACATATTACACATTCTGAGAGTTGTTTCATTTGTGTATTTGTGTGTGCACATATAAGTGCCTCTGTGTGTATATGTATGTTTGTATGTATGCAACAGACTCAATCTCTTATTCAGTAATCTTGCTCATGACTGGTATTCCATCACCTTAGCCATTCTTCCAATCCAGTTTTGACTGCTTAATTTTATATACTATTGCAAAGAGTGTTCTGCACAGTCTGGATGAAAACTCAACTTCCCAGACTCCTTTACATTCTTAGGTTTTATTTCTCCAGGAATATGAACTTTTAAACGACAAACATTTTTGTGAGTGTAATGTCTAAGCTGTGGCCCAGATTTTTAACTCAAAAATACTTTTTTGTTGTTGTTTTGGTTGGGTGTCCTGTCATGGTGCCTGAACTCTGGGCCTAGGCTCTGTCCCTCAGATCTTCAGCTCAAGGCTAGCACTTTACCACTTGAATCACAGCACCAATTTCGGCTTTTTTGTTTTTTGCTTAAGTGGTGTTGAGGAATTGAACCCAGGGCCTCATGCATGCGAGGCAAGCGCTCTACCACTAAGCCACTTTCCCAGCCCCTAACTCAAGAATTCTTATAAAGATAGATGAACACACATATTGCATATACTGAGCCAACAAATATTTGTGTGTGTGTGTGTGTGTGTGTGTGTGTGTGTGAAAAAAAAGAAATGTGATCTTAGTCACCAGTTCATTGCTAGCATAATCGCTGCTTTCACAAGATGGAAATTTTTTCCAGTTAAATCCATGCTCTTATATCTGACTTGCATTGGAAACAGAATTATTCTTCCATTCTACTTTGTACAAAGTTGCATGATTAGCCAGCATGTTTTAGAAAGGGAGTGGCCTCATACTTCATGTTCCACGTAGGAGCCTTGCTTTCTGTATATCACTCCCATAAATCTACATACTGGAACTAGCTTTATTGTTTCAATTTTGCCTTATTTGTAGTCTTGTATATTGTATTGAACGTTTATAATTAAACACAGAACTTCTCTTTCTCCTATTATTGCTATTGTTTCCCTAACTGTTAGCTCATGTACACTTGGGAAATAATGAACAGCACGTACACTCACAAAAAGAATGTTCTGAAAACCTTCTTCCCATTCAAAATTCACCTTAATTTACAGAGAATTTACAAAGTTTGAACTCAATGGTCTCATGTATAATGTATTTATAAGCCATATAAATTTCATATTTTCTCTTTACTGTTGTCTCTGAAACACGTGTAACCTCAGGTCCATAGGTGTTCTAGTGTTATTTAAGTAAAGCCAGAAAACATTCATTATACCTCAAGCAGCACCATTGATTGTTACTGGAAATAACTGTTACAGGATGTGGAAAGTGACCCCAGGAGAGGACTGGAACATAGAGGAAAAACAAAGTTGAAGTTACGTTGTGCTTTCCTTTTTACTGTACAAGAAAAGTATCCCAAGACTTGAAGTAATCTCAGTCCCTTGCTTTTTCGAGTTAGTTCTTTACTCATATAAAATTTTCTATAAGAAGATGGCGGAGGAGAAGCTGGAATCTGAACAAGCTCTCGCCTAGAAAGCAGTTTTAGAGTTCCAGTGAACAGTCCTAAGCCAGAGAATCACACCAAGTGTGCCATCACAGGACAGAGAGTTAGACAAGAGAGGGGAAGCCAAGGATACGCATCAGCTGCCGCTGTGGCAGCAGCGTCGCGGCGGCGACCACCGCCGCGGGGTCATACCTGAGACACAGAGAGTCCAGGACGAAGGAGCCAGACACAGCGGACGAGCGGATTCTACTCAACACCAACAAGAACCGAGAAGGAGCAGACATCTTCATCCTGCTGTTTGCAGACCAGAGACGACCCAGGATCCAAGACTCGGGGTGAGTAGAAGCCCGAAGTCCTCACTCCTCAGGGAGCAGAGGAGGGAAGGCCACCCCTCCCCCCCAGCACCAGTGATCTCCATCTTGGATACCTACAAAGCTCGGAGGAGCTGCTAGCTCCAGCTCAGGCCTTGGAATAAAACGAGTCATTTAGCAGGTCACAAGAACTTAACGGCGAAGTGACCTGCCAGACTCAGCTCCATCCAGGGAAAAGTCACTCAGGTCAGGCGACAGCCATTGGAGTGCCTTGCCTCACTGGGTAACCAGAGCCAGAGGCTGCCCCTCCCTCTAGCAGCCACCACAATCAATTGAAAAACAGAAACCCTGAGAATGGCTCCAGGCAGGCCGCTGTGAGCTTTATCACAAAATAGCCCCAGGGAAAAGCTACTGTTTGTTGAAAGGCCTCAACTCTACCCAGAACCTAGCGTCATCACCATATCCCCCTCTTTTGTGATTCTCAAAGCAGACCACCCTCCCAGAAAACTAACCTGGGAGGGGGATCTCAAAATCTTGGGTAAAGCAGAGCATTTTTCTGCCTCTTCCAACCAACCGACTTAAGAAACCAATCAAGCCACAGGACCTCAAGCTGACCAGAGACTCCAACAAGAGACTGGTTACAGAAAAAAGGGAGATACAGAATTCTTCCCACTCCTCCCCCCCCAAAAAAAAATCAAAAGACTTTTTTTCCTTTTTTTTCTTTTTTTTCTTCTTCTTCTTTTCTTTTTTTTTGCTTGTTTTTTGTTTTTTGTTACCATATATATATATATATATATATATATATATATATATATATATATACATATATATAAATTTTTTTCCCTTCTAAAACTTTTATTAATCTTTAATTTTTGCCTCTTCTGAAAAAATAATTGTTTTCCAGTAACTTTGTTTTTTTCTCATCTTATAATTTTTATTTTAGGAATACGTGAATGAGCATTTTCCTTTCTTTTCTTGTCTTCTTTCTCTTTTTCTTTCTTTCTTAATTATCTTTTTGTTTTTTATCTAGCTCTACTGAACTTCTGATCTTTTCTTCTCCCTTTCCCATCCTTAAAGTTTTTCACATCTCCTCTATGTCCCTCCCCTTCTCTGAACATATTCACATTCCTCTCTAAATAGACGGTCTTTTAACCTCTATAATAACATGAATTTTTACGTTTCTATTTTTTTTCTTGTCTCTCTTCATTCCCCTTTCCGTCTCTTCTTTTTCTCTCTCTCTCTACTTGCATCTTACCCAACCCATTTCCTGCATTGTGATTAGGACATAGTTAACTCTCCCTGTGCCTCCTCACACCAATCTATTCCTATTTTTTACCAACATCTCTCCCTAATCCTAATAATTTCTGGTTTTCCAAATTATTTTCTGCGGTTCGAAGTCCTTTAACATATAGTTGTTTGATGTTGAATAGATGTATCTGTTGAACTAGATTGTGTCTGTAGAATATTGAATGTACAAATGCAAACTTTGGTTGATGGTTGCCTTAAGATAGTGTTCTAGCACAAAACTGGTGCAATCTTCATCTCAAATGGGCTGAGTAAGCCGGAAAAACACAAGAAAAATTGCAAATTCGGGTATCTCAATTCCCAACCTTGATAATCAGGGATTAGAACAGATAAAGAATAATCCAGAGGAGAGTTCCCAAATAGCTCTACAAACACTAATAGCAAACATGGTAAATGAGAAGTTTGACAATGTACAAAGGACTCTGTATGAGCGTGATAGGGAGAGAGAGGAGGCATCCCAGAAGTTGATACAGGAATATCATAAGCGTGAGGAACCTACTCAAAAACTGATACAGGATTTGCGTGAACAAATTGAGAATACTCAAAGAGAAAGGGAGGAATGGCGTGAGCAGGCAGAGAACACTCAAAGAGAACTGCAGGAATCCCACGAACGGGAAGAAAGAGAACTGCAGGAATCCCACAGACAGGAGGAAGCTAATCAAAGAGTAATTCAGGAATTGAGAGACCAGGTAGAGAATAAACAGAGATCACTAAAGGCATTCATGGAATCCATTAACAAAGAGCTGAAGGAAGTCAGGGAGACCACAAAGGGAATGCTGAATGGAACCCAACAGAAGGAATGGGAGTCCAAAGAAACCATAACCAATCAACTAAGTGATTTGAGAAAAAACACTGAACACCAAATTAAGGAAGCAAAGAAATTCATACAAGACCTAAAACAGAGCTTCAACAAAGAACTTGAAGCCATCAAAGCTGACCAATTAGAAGGAAAAGAGATAAAAAACAAAGTAGAGAGTCTTGACAGCAGGTTAGATCATGCAGAAGATCGAATCTCAGGGATTGAAGACAGCCTAGATATTATAGAGAAAGAACATACAACCATCCAAGACAAGTCCAAGAAATATGATAGGTCTATCCAACACCTGGAAGACACCATCAGAAGGCCCAATCTAAGGATAATGGGTGTAGAGGAGCACCTAGAAACAGAAGTTAATGGTCTAGGAAGTTTGTTTAACAGGATCCTAGCAGAGAACTTCCCAAACA
This sequence comes from Dipodomys merriami, assembly GCF_024711535.1. Taxonomy (NCBI): domain Eukaryota; kingdom Metazoa; phylum Chordata; class Mammalia; order Rodentia; family Heteromyidae; genus Dipodomys; species Dipodomys merriami. Next base: position 82,802 of record NW_027202340.1, read on the forward strand.
TACAAAAAGATAGGCCTATTCAGATACAAGAAGCTTTTAGAACCCCAAATAGACCAGACCAGAATAGGACATCCCACCGTCATATTATAATCCACACAGGATCAACCCAGACCAAGGAAAAGATCCTTAAAGCTGTCAAGGAGAAAAGGTTAATCACCTATAAAGGGAAACCAATTAGAATTACCTCAGATTTCCCAGCAGAGACAATCAAAGCAAGAAGAGCCTGGAATGACGTATGCCATGCCTTAAAAACAAACAACTATCAACCAAGAATACTATACCCAGCTAAACTCTCCTTCATAACTGAAGGCCAAATAAAAACCTTCCATAGCAAAGAAAAATTGAAACCATACATCTCCACTAAACCAGCCCTGCAAAAGATTCTTAAAGATGTCCTACACATAGAAAACCAACAAGAACGCAACAAAGGCCAAGAAACTGCACTCAAACTGAGAATCCAAGAACCTTAGGAAGAACCCAGTTTTCACAGCCTCCAAGAAGGTGGATAACATGGCAGGAACTCCCAAATACCTCTCAGTCCTATGTCTTAACATTAACGGACTGAACTCTCCAATTAAGCGACATAGACTGTCTAGTTGGATTAAAAAACAAGACCCTTCTATCTGCTGCCTGCAGGAGTCACATCTTGCCCGTAAAAACAAACACATTTTCAAGGTTAAAGGCTGGAACAAAATCTACCAAGCAAACGGCCCTCATAAACAGGCGGGAGTTGTAATCCTAATATCAGATAAAATAGACTTCAAATTAAAATTCGTGAGAAGAGATAAAGAAGATCGCTACATACTAATTAAAGGATCTCTCCTTCAGGAGGATATTACAATTCTAAATATCTATTCGCCAAACAATGGAGCACCCAAATTTATCAAAGAAACACTACTTTCCCTCAAATCCCATATAGATCCAAAGACATTAATTGTTGGGGATTTTAACACACCACTCTCCCCACTAGATAGATCAACTCGGCAAAAACTCCACAGAGAAACCGCAGATCTAAACAGCTGCATAGATCAACAAGACTTAACAGACATTTACCGAGCATTTCACCCAGCAGCATCAGAATACAATTTCTTCTCAGCAGCACATGGAACGTTTTCTAAAATAGACCACATTTTAGGCCACAAAGCAAACTTGTCTAAATTCAGAAACATTGAAGTTATACCTGGCATTCTCTCTGACCACAAGGGAATAAAATTAGAACTCAACACCAAAAGCCACCAAAGAAAGTCCGGTATCACATGGAGGCTGAACAACACACTGCTGAATCATGAGTGGGTCATGGAAGAGATTCGAACGGAAATTCAAATGTTCATGCTATTCAACAAAAATGAACACACAAATTACCAGCTCCTCTGGGACACAGCAAAGGCAGTACTCAGAGGCAAGTTTATAGCTCTGAGCTCCTACATCAACAAATTGGAGAGATCGGAAACTAACAATTTAATGACACATCTAAACCTCCTTGAAAAAGAGCAGCAAGATAAACCCGAATCCAGTAGACGGAAAGAAATAATCAAAATTAAATCAGAATTAAATGAATTAGAATCCAAAAAATCTATAGAAAGAATCAACAAAACAAAGAGTTGGTTCTTCGAAAAACTTAACAAAATTGACAGACCCTTAGCAAACCTTATCAGAAAAAAGAGAGAACACACCAAAATTAATAAACTCAGAGATGAGAATGGAAACATCACCACGGAAACAACCAAGATTCAGAACATTATAAGGGAATACTTCTCAAAACTTTATGCTAATAAGTTTGAGAACTTGACAGAAATGGACCTTTTCCTAGCAAATATTGACATGCCAAAACTAAACCAAGATGAGTTAAACCAGCTTAACAGGCCCATATCAAGCATTGAAATAGAAACAGCAATAAGAGACCTCCCAGCTATGAAAAGTCCAGGACCAGATGGTTTTACAGCGGAATTTTACAAGGCCTTCAAAGCAGAGCTCACACCAATACTCCTCCAACTCTTCAATGAAATTGAAAGAGAAAGCTCACTACCGAACACATTCTATGAAGCCACCATAACCCTCATCCCAAAACCAGGCAGGGACTCATCAAAGAAAGAGAACTATAGACCCATTTCTTTGATGAACTTTGATGCAAAACTTCTCAACAAAATTTTGGCCAATCGACTTCAACACTTCATCCAAAAAATCATACACCATGATCAAACAGGATTCATTTCAGGAATGCAAAGCTGGTTCAATACACGCAAATCAATTAATATTATTCATCACATCAACAGGAGCAAGAATAAGAACCACATGGTTATCTCAATAGATGCAGAAAAAGCATTTGACAAGATCCAACACCCCTTTATGATGAAGGTTCTTGAAAAATTAGGAATCCATGGAACATTCCTCAATACAATAAAGGCTGTATATGACAAACCTACAGCCAGCATTATACTCAATGGTGAAAAACTAAAGCCATTTCCTCTTAACTCAGGAACAGGACAAGCATGCCCACTCTCTCCACTTCTCTTCAATCTAGTATTAGAATGCCTAGCTACAGCAATAAGACAAGATGCAGACATAAAGGGGATCCAAATAGGGAAAGAAGAAATAAAACTCTCCCTCTTTGCAGATGACATGATCTTGTATTTAAAGAATCCCATAGACTCCACACCCAAATTACTCAAGCTGATTCAAAACTTTGGCAAAGTAGCAGGTTATAAAATCAACCCCCAAAAATCAATGGATTTTCTATATGCCAACAATGAGAAAAGTGTGGCTGAAATTAGGAAAGCAACTCCATTTGTAATAGCCCCACAAAAAATAAAATACCTAGGAATTAACTTAACCAAAGAAGTGAAGGACCTCTATGATAAAAACTTTAAAATCTTGAAAAAGGAAATCAACACAGAACTTAAAAATGGCAAAACCTCCCATGCTCCTGGATTGGCAAGATGAACATCGTGAAAATGGCAATACTTCCCAAGGCTATCTACAAATTCAACGCGATACCTATCAAAATTCCACCCTCATTCTTCAAGGAAATAGAGGAGTCAATCCAAAAATTCATATGGAACAATAAAAGACCCCGAATAGCAAAAACGCGCCTCAACGGAAAGAACACTGCTGGAGGAATATCAATACCAAATTTCAAACTCTACTATAAAGCCATAGTAATCAAAACAGCTTGGTATTGGCATAAGAACAGACCTCAGGACCAATGGAATAGAATTGAAAACCCAGAAATGAACCTACAGACCTATAGCCATCTAATCTTCGATAAGGAAGCTAAAACAATAGAATGGAAGAACGACAGCCTCTTCAGTAAATGGTGCTGGCAAAACTGGTTAACTACATGTAGAAAACTAAAGCTAGATCCTTATATATCACCCTGCACCAGAATCAACTCCAAATGGATCAAAGTCCTTGAACTCAAAGCACACACTCTGAAAACATTACAGGATGGAATAGGAGAAACCTTCGGTCTCTTTGCTCAGGCCGAAATTTTCTGAATAGAGACCCGGAAGCACAACAAATCAAAGAAAGGTTGGACAAATGGGATTGCATAAGATTGCAGAGCTTCTGCAGGGCAAATGACATACCTGGCAAGATCAATAGAAAGCACACCGATTGGGAGAAGATCTTTACTAGCCGTACAACGGACAAGGGTCTCATATCTAAAATATACTTGGAACTCAAAAAATTAAACCACCCAACAACAAATCCTCAAAGAAACAACTGCCCAATAAATAAGTGGGCGAAAGACTTAAAGAGAAGCTTCTCTGAAGAAGAAAGAAGGATGGCCAATAGACACATGAAGAAATGTTCAACATCCCTAGCCATAAAAGAAATGCAAATCAAAACAACATTGAGATATCACCTCACTCCAGTTAGAACAGCAAAAATCAAGAACTCTAACAACAACAGATGCTGGAGGGGATTTGGACAGAAAGGAACCTTACTTCATTGTTGGTGGGAATGTAAACTTGTTCAACCACTTTGGAAAGCAGTATGGAGGTTCCTCAAAAGACTTCACATACATCTCCCCTATGATCCAGCAATCCCACTTTTGGGCATTTACCCAAATGTTTACAAACAAGACCACACTAAAGCTACCAGCACAGCTATGTTTATTGCAGCATTATTTACCATAGCTAAGATATGGAACCAACCCAGATGCCCCTCAGTAGATGAATGGATCAAGAAAATGTGGTATATATACACAATGGAATTCTAGGCCTCCATCAGAAAGAATGACATTGCCCCATTTGTTAGGAAATGGAAAGGTTTGGAAAAAATTATATTAAGTGAAGTAAGCCAGGCCCAAAGAAGCATAGGTCCCATGGTTTCCCTTATTTGCAATATCTAGTATAGGTATGAGTCAAGCGCAAAAGGTCAGATAATGTTATGTTAGGAAAATGAACCCTTAAATATGTATTTTAATGTTTTCGTTTCTTTCATGCATGTGTTTCTAACGCATTTATAAGATTGTTTCTTTTTTGCTTTGTATGTCCCTCCCCCACAGTGTAACCCCCGCTTTCACTATATTTGATGTCAGTATAACATGTGGAGGAGATGGGGACAAACAAGTCGTTTAAGGATTCAGGTGGACCTGGTGCAACAATGAGAAGTACAAAATGTCATGTCAAAACCAGCTTAACAATGTCGGTGTGGGGGGGGAGGGGGGTATAATTGGGTGGGGGGAGGGGTTATAATTGGGTGGGGGGAGGGGGGAGGCGGGGAAGGGAGGTGAAGGGTAAACAAAGGAGGAGGCTGCAATGCTTGGTAAGAAATGTATGCATTATCCTGCCCATGTAATTGTAGCCCCTCTGTACAGTATGTTCTCAAATAAAATAAAATAAAATTAAAAAAATAATAAAAATTTAAAAAAAATTTCTATAAACTTCTATTTCAGAGTGTTACAAAAAGAAATAATGTACCATTTGAAGGCCAGCATAGAACAAAAGGAAATAATGTTGTTTTAACAGTGTTCTCCTGCAAAGGAACAAAGACATGGAGGTTTTAAAGTGTCTTATGGATGGATATTTCAACCCTGAGATGAATCTCTTGATGCAGGAGTCAGTTATCAATTTCTTTGGTCTGGTCCTGAATTCTCCAGAGCAATAAGGATTCCAAAAAGCAGGATCCACTGAATATGATCAGTAAAAGGAGCCTTTTCTCTGACCAGTACTCCTTTAAGGGGGGGTCCCAAATAAATATCTGGGATTTTTATTTGCTTATTTAGTTTGTGTTGGTTCTGGGGCTTAAACCCATAGGCTGGATCCTGTCCTTGAACAGTTGTCTTCCCTGCCCACCTGCCCCCAAAGCTAGTAGTCTACTGCTTGAGCCAAAATTCCACTTCTGGTTTTTTGGTGTTCAATTTGCAATAAGAGTTTGACAGATTCTCCTGCCTGGTTTGGCTTTGACTTAAGATAGTAAGAAATCTAAGTGACATCAACTGTATAGACTTCTCTTTTGACACAAGTAATATTAGAAGAAGTTTATTGTAAAGCTAATATTTGACAATTTTTAAAGGAAGAGACTATGTCTAGCAAAGAAGCCATAACTTAAATAACTCAGCAAAAGTAGGTGTACTGATGATTTTGAAATTATTTTTCCTGCTTGGCAAGATTATTGCCCAGAGCAGAAGACTTGGGGCAGGGACCAGGTCTGGGATTTAGTCCTGGTGGCAGCACACCATTGCCTGAGGTTTGAAACGTGGCACCGCATAAAGGGAGGGAAGGGGCCCGGTTGGGGTGGGACCATAAATTTTCTACTGTACTCCAAAATTACCTAAAGTCTCTTCCTCACCACTCAGCGACCTCTACCTTCCTCAAGTGATGGTAGTGGTGTAAACTAACAGAGGGAATCCCAGTGCTACCAGGCAGCATGGAATGTGGCATGGTCACCATTCTTATATCCCATTGGTCAGAAAGTAGCATGAAAGAATGTGGGTGTGGCCGGAATCCTGTGAAACAAGCAGCATTGGCAGAGTCAAAATGATAGCTGTTCTCAAAGCCCTTTCTCCAGGGAATTCTGTCCAATTCAGTTGGGGACAAGAGGGTGACCTGCTTTAGCTGGATGTTGTGTATTTTTGTTTGTTGCCAGTCCCAGACCTTGAACTCAGGATGTGGGCAAAATCCACAAGCTGCTTTTGTTCAAGGTTGGTCCTCTACACTAGACCCACAGGGCTTCTGGCTTTGTTGGTACTGAAGATAAACAGGGGTCTCAAGGGTTTTCCTGCTTAGGGTGACTTTGAACATGATCCTCCTATCACAGCCTTTTAAGTATCAAGGAGGACTGCTGAGAACCACTGGTGCCTGCCTAATCACTGGTCTTGTTGATGTTCTTGGACAGCTTGTGAGAACTCTATACTCGGGTTGAAGTGGTGGGAGCTGGAGACCACAATTCAAATTCCGGTCCTGCTACCTCCAAATGGTAGGAGATCCTAAGAAACTTGTTCCTGTCTATATGATTACCAATGGAATGTGACGTAAGTCATGATTGAATGAACAGTTATTGAAAGATTCTAGGATAAAATTATACACAATTATGTTACACGACACTGATCAATTTCAGTTAATATTTTATTAAGCATTTAAACAATCACATTCATTAAATGGAGGCATAATGAAATACCTAAGAATTGGACCTCACATACTATAAAGATGACATTTTTTCTACCAGGACTAGGAATGGAACTAATAGTCTGGGTAACTCTGTTGCACTGTGTGGGAAGGGGAAGCTTGCCTCCTTGAAGTCAAGAAATTCATGTCTCTTCCTTAGGCCTGAAATCGAACCCCAGGACTAGAAAACACCCTATTCATGTACAATTTACATACATGTTTCATATTTATATACATATGTTGACTCCATATTGTGTTCAGTGTAGTTATATCATTTTTTGTTTTATTCATGTATTGACCATTTATTTTATTGACAATTATAGTAAATAGAACATTAACTACATAGGCTATAGGTCTACATATGTATTCTACATCATACCTGACAGCCAGAAGATTCACAGTAAAGGAAAACATGTGTCACCATCAGCTTCTTACTCCACAGTTCATTGTTTGGGAGTGCTGGCATCTGAACTCATGGTCTACAAGGCCAAATTCATGAATGGGTGAGTGTAAACACGCCATCCTGGGGCAAATTGAGCTGACAGGTTGTTCCCAGGACCTGAGAACGAGCCCCAGGGGTGAACCAAATAAGAACAGATTGACATGCAGAAGACAGTATGCTAATAAATATATATCTTTATAAAGTGCTAGAGATGTCTATACATTATTCAGTTATATAGACTATATTACTACCAATTACTGGGTATTTATTATTTATCCAGGTAATTAATTTTATTGTTTTCATCCTTAAAATATTAATGAAAGCACTCAGTGTCCTGAAATTAGTGTGTTCCTGTAAGTAATAATATTCTTTTAATGCTTCATAAATATTAAATAAAATCAACCAGCCTTCTGAAATGTTGCTGTTTAATTTTATAGGATCATCATTCACGAACATCTCATTCAACTGTGACATTGACTAAATTCCAGTGTTATTCCTTTGGATGGGAATCAGTTTCTTAATATCTCTTGCCATTGGTTGGTGTCAGGACGGGGATTCGAAATAAGGGCCTATGTTGCAACGTAGGCCTATGGCTTCCCTGATAGTCTGCCAGCCTTGAGCAATACAAGATGAAGTACCCTTTGCAACAGTGTCATTCAGACCCAGAAGGGTCACTGTGCAAAGGAAGAAAACATAAAAGACCACATTTTCTCTGTGCATTTTTTCCCCTGCAACACCTGGGTGTCTAGGATCACAGAAGCACCTGTGTGTCCAGTGGCTTCACCCCATCCTAGGGTGATCGAAGCTGAGGCAGACTTGTCAAGACCTGAGTTCAAGCCCCATGTTGAGAAAAAACATTAGCTTCCTGGCTTGCAATTCACACAGTTTATTCTTACAGGCTTTGGATTTGAACTCAGGATCTGGGTAAACCTGCAGCAATGTGGATAAAGGGGAAGATCACCTTATATGAAGATAAAAAATCAGACCTGTTCACTAGCCCTGAATTCAAGACCCAGCCCTGGAAAACATACTATTTATATATATTGTAAAGATAGGATTTATACTTAACTATAGATGTTCAGTCCATACATGTTCGTTGTGGTTGTTCCTTGAATCTTTTGTTTTATTTATTTATTTACCATTGATTTTACTATGATGAAACCCATTCTGTTTATTACATTTATGACAACCTGTCACAGAACAGCTAGATTTGTAGAAATGTTCTTCATCATGCCTGACCCCCAGGATTCTCAGAGAAAAAGAAAAAAACATTTCACATTCTCCTTCTTACTCCATGATCCACTTGATGGTAGTGCTGGGATCTGAACTCAGGGCAGAGCAAAACCAATTGGCCAATCAGTCAAGGTGATCATATGAACCTGTGAGCAACAAAGGAGTGTGGCCATTCCCAGAATCTGACAATTATGCCCAGGGTGGTCCACTATAGTCATAAATTCATAATTTAAACATAGGGTCTATATTGACATACATGTTTGGACAGCATCTTTTGTTCAGTGCAATTACTCTCATTATTTTGTCTCTAATTCATGGAGGTATTTTGTATTTTAATAAATATTGTGAGAGGTATAACTGTGCTGACATGGATAACAACCTGTTCCCATGGTTACAGGGTTGTCTATGCATTCTCCATCATATTTGAGACCCTGGTCTTTCACAGGAGATGATAAAAGGCACAACGACTGGCTCCTGATATCAGGATGAATCTTTTGTCAGTGCTGGGATTTGAGCTCAGGTTTGGGTAACTTTGTTGCACTGTTGGGGAAGGGGAAGCTCACCATCTTTGAAGACTAGAATGTCAGGCCTGGTGCAGGGCCTGATTTGAAGCCTCAGCATTGGACAAAATAACAAGCCCACCTTTTTAAAACATAGGATTTCTCTTTACCTACATGTGTGGTATGCATCTTGCATTCCGTGTAGTAATTCGTTCTGTCTTTGTCTTATTCATGGATGTATTGTGTATTTTATTGTGTATGGGGTGACAGATATAACTGTGCTCACAAGGATGACAACCTATTTCCATGGCTAAGAGTTGATATATAGCATTCTCCATCCTCAATGAGACCCAGGACATTCACAGTACAGGAAAACATGTGCCACCATAGGCTTCTCACATGAGAATGAATCTTTTGGTAGTGCAGGAAATTGAACTCAAAGCCTAGCAGGCCAAATTGGTGAATGGGTCATGGTGAGCACACCAGGCTATGAGCCACTAAGGAACTAGGCCATTCTTTTGACCTGAGATGGAGCCCTGGTGGGGGCCAACATTGTCATAAATTCAGAATTAAACAGTGGATATATATTTCCAAACATGGGTGGGAGGCATCTTGCGTATGGTATAGTCATTCTCTTTGTTTTGTGTCTTATTCATTGATGTATTGTTATTTCCTTGAGTATAGGATGACAGATATAACTGTGTTGAACTGGATGACAACCTATTCCCATGATTATAGAGTTGCTTATACATTGTTCTTCCTAGCTGAGACCCAGAACTTCCACAGTACAGGAAAACAGGTGCAACGACTGGCTTCTCACATCAGGGTGAATTTTTGGCAGTGCTGGAATTCGAACTTTGGGCCTAGGAGGCCCAACTGCCCAATGGGTCCACGTGATTACACCAGACTATGAGCCACTAAGGAACTGGGCCATTACCAGGAACTGAGATCGAGCTCCAGGGAGGCCAAAATAATCCTTAATGATAATTGAAACATGGGATGTATATTCACATCCGTGTGTGGACTACATCTTGCATTGAGTGTAGTTATTCTCTTTATTTTGTATGCTATTCATGGGTATATGGTGTATTTTCTTGGGTATATGATGACAGGTATAACTGGGCTGACATTGATAACAACTTATTCCCATCAACACAGATTGGCCCAAGCATTCTCCGTCCTAGCTGAGATCCAGGACTTGCACAGGAAAGAAAACAGGTGCAACGATTGACTTCTGACAACAAGATGAATCTTTTGGCAGTGAAGGGAATCTGAACCCGGGACCTAGCAGGACCAAGTGGCAAGTGGGTCCAAATGAGCACATCAGCCTTTGGGAACTGCAATTGAGCCCCCCACCCCTGTGGGGAGAGCGGGGAGCACAACAGTCATCTTTTCATAAGCTGAAATTAGTATGCAAATAAGTAAACATTTGTATAGTGTAGGAGAGATGGTAACCTGTGATGGAATCCAATCTGTGTGACTACTGGTTCTAGGATCTTTCCTGATGCCTCTATTTCATGACTGTGATGATTATTGTCATGCTTCATCAACTGTTCTTTACAAATAATAAATATCCCATGAGTCTTGCCTATCATTTCCTACTTGCATCATGCCGGAACTATTCATTCAAGGATGAGATCGATCACATTCCAAGAATCATCCCAGGTCTACAAAGGAGTATCTCAGGTTCTCCTGCAATTCCCTCCCCATAGGGGGGCTGAATTCAAGCCTCAGGCCTGGAAAATTACTCCATATATACTTTTCGTGGGCCTGAAATCTGGGCCTAGGCTTTGTCCCTCAGCTCTTCACCTCAAGGCTAGCACTCTACCTCTTGAGCCACAGCACCACTGCTGGCTTTTTTCTGCTTATTTCGTGCTGAGGAATAGAGCCAAGGGCTTCATGCATGCAATGCAAGAGTTCTACTACTGTGCCACCTTCCCAGCCCTCCTTATATATATTTTAAAGTTAGGATTTATACTTCTATACAGATGTTCAGGCCATATTGCGTTTGGTGTGGTTATTTATTTTATTTCTTGTGTCATTCATTTATTTAGAATTTATTTTATTGACTCTGATGACACTTATACCATTCATTACATTGTTTACACCCTATCACATCACATCTAGATGTTAGATGTGTTCTCCATCATGCCTGGCAGTGCCAGGATCTGAACTTAGTGTCTAGCAGGCCCAACTTATGATTGAGTAAGTTTGAGCATGGCAGCCTCTAGCCAATGAAGATGTCAGGTGGTTCCCAGTCTCTGAGATCGAACCCCATGTTTGGCCAAAACAATCATACATGGATAGGCAGATGGAGGTATACAAATAAATATATATATTTTGGTAAAGAATTCCATACCCATCTTTCTATTATATAAGGACACCTACTATGTTCCTACCAACTCTTAGGTATTTACTATACCACCATTGAAGGAATATTATTCTTTTTTTTTTAATTTTTATTTTATTTTATTTGAGAACATACTGTACAGAGGGGCTACAATTACATGGGCAGGATAATGCATACATTTCTTACCAAGCATTGCAGCCTCCTCCTTTGTTACCCTTCACCTCCCTTCCCAGGCTCCCCCCTCCCCCCACCCAATTATACCCCCCTCCCCCCCCCACACCGACATTGTAAAGTTGGTTTTGACATGACATTTTGTACTTCTCATTGTTGCAACAGGTCCACCTGAATCCTTAAACGACTTGTTTGTCCCCATCTCCTCCACATGTTATACTGACATCAAATATAATGAAAGCGGGGGTTACACTGTGGGGGAGGGACATACAAAGCAACAAAGAAATAATCTTATATATGCGTTAGAAACACATGCATGAAAGAAACGAAAACGTTAAAATACATATTTAAGGGTTCATTTTCCTACCATCACATTATCTAACCTTTTCCGCTTGACTCATACCTATACTAGGTATGAGTTCTACCACTGTGCCACCTTCCCAGCTCCAGGAAGTGATATAGCCAGTGCCAAAATTCCACAGTAGTTCTAATATGTGGGTACAAGACAGAGAGCCTCAGGCAGAAGGTATAGCATGGGCAAAGGTCCTGAGGTGTGCTGTAGATCAGGTGATGTGAGTGGTATGAAGGTTTTATGGCTTCAGAATAGTCTGGCAGGAAATTCAAGGCTGGGTCAAAATTGACTTGAGTCACAGGGCAGAGGGTGAGGTCCCAGAATGGTGCTGAGGGGGAAGATTAGCTTGGCTTTTCACCAGGGACCCAAAGCCATTTCTTGTGGCTGGAAACCTGTTTTCACAGCTCCTGACCCTCAGGCCTACATTGCATGGAGGAGTCAGGGCAAACGCAGGGAAGAACTCTTGCATTAGAAAAGCTTCTATCCCAATGCAACCAGTGGCTCATCCCCTGTAAATCCTAGCTACTCAGGAGACTGAGATAGAGATCGAGGATCAAGCCAGCTAAGGAAAGTTAATAAGACTCTTCTTGCCGATTAACCAAAATCCAGACATGGAGTTGTGGCTCAAGTGTTAAGGTGGTAACCTTGAAGGAAAAAATTTAGAGACCAGAGCAGAGACCTTGAGTTCAAGCCCCAATACTAGCACAGGAAAATTAAAGAAAAGATTTCAGGAGCTCCTAGTACACTGTGGTGTAAGGCCACATCATCGAGGACAGGTGGCTCATGCCTGTCCTCCTACCTCCTCAGCAGGCTGAGATGTGAGGATCATGTTTCAAAGCCAGCCCAGGCCGGAATGTCTGGGAGACTCTGATCTCCAAGGACTCTAAGAAAATTGGATTGTGCTCTGTGGCTCAAGTGCTAAGGTGAAGAGTTGGGGGACAGCACCCAGGCCCAGAGTTCAAGCCCCATGACCAACAACTGGCCTGTTGACCTTACTCTGTAGCTCTAGGCAGAGTTCTTTCCAGGGGGCCCCTGAGGGTCTCCTAATGTCTAGGTGTCCTACAAGTCTTGGTAGCAGCCTGTTTCTAGGCCATCGCCTTCAAAGCAGGCCACAGTACCAGAGAAGTATGGAGCCTTGGGGCATGAAGATAATCAGAATGGCATCTGTCATGGGTGCAATGGGGATCAGAGCAGTAAATCACTGTCTCAGAGGACGGTTCTGAGCCAAGAGGGGCAGGAGCTACAAGATGTCACACCAGATAATGCCCAGTCACATGAGTATCACAAGAGTGCAAATTTGTCAGTCAGACCTTGGGCAGGTGTTGAGTTGGGCTCATAAAAGTATTGTAGGCTCAGGAATCCACAGCCAACTGGCTGCTGCTTGTAGCAGTCACTATCCCAGGAGTCTGAGGGCTGGCTGCCCTGCTTTTCTCATCAGTGCTTGGGGAAGGGGTGCAGATGAAGTTCTGCAATCATGGGCCAACTACCAAGGAGAAACCCTTGATCCTGTAGCCCCAAGTTGAGATTGATGGGCAGGTTCCATGGAACTTACTGCCATGGCTGAAACCCCTCAGCTCAAGAAGGACTTAAGGAGAAACCACTTGATCTGGCTTGAGAGTTTACTGTGACTATGACTCAGGACTCCCCCCCAGTTCTATCTCAGCTCATCCAGGTCAAAACTAATGCCGGAAAACATTGAGATACTGGCCATACCCATCTCTCATCCCCCAGTTCCCTGGCCCTAAAATCTTAAGTATATGCCTCTGTATTCTTGGCATCCAGAATTGTTTAGAAGGACCTGAGAGGCCCAGCTGTGGTCAGAAGATAGATTTGCCTAGGATAAGGTACATTGACATTTCCTAGACATTGAACAGTACATCAAAGCCACCTCGGCCTGACCTCTTATGTAGCCACAGATAATCCTTGTTTGGGGAGCCTTCAGTCAGCTATCAAGGTCGAGTTGTCCAGAGCCACTGGCAACCACCCCTTCCCCCACTCCATTGCCAGCTTGCTGGGAGTGGGACATGAAGCCACTGGCCCAGCTGAGAGAAGGACAGGACACAGCATGACTGACCCTGCCCGCCCAGAAGCAGGAGAATATGTAAGCCAGCTGGCACAGCTGACTGAGAATCCCCTGGATGAGGAAAAAGATATGGATAGCCGGACTTGAGTCCCAAAGAAAAGCTGGAATATGCAGGTATCTGGCAATTTAGTACTCATTGTAGACCATGATAGGGGGCTTAAGACTTGGTTGCTATTGAAGAAGGGCACCATCCAAGGTCAGGAATAGGCAGACAAGCATCCAGGAAGTGGGCAGAGAAAGATTAGGGAAAAGTACACACAGACGCACACACACACACACACACACACACACACACACACACACACACACACACACACGGGTAGCCCAAGGCCTCAGCAGTCCCTGAGAAACTGAACATTCCAACCTCCGAGAAAATGGCATTACCTTTCTCAAACCAAATGTTGATAAAACTCAGAGCCTCTCACACATCTGGAATGGCTCATAAAACAGCATGGCATTTCCTACTCTACACACCGCCATGAAGAAAACTGAGCCACATTAGTTTTGGTCATCAGTCATGGGGTTTGAACTTTGGGCCTACGTGCCATCCCTCAGCTCTTCAGCTGAAGGTGTGCACTCTACCACTGGAGCCACAGCACCACTTCCAGTTTTCTGGTGGTTCACTTGAATTAAAATCTCACAGACTCTCCTGGCCAAGCTGGCTTTGAACCGTGATCCTCAGATCTCAGACTCCTGAGTAGCTAGGATGAGTTGTGAGACACTGGCAGTGCCCGGTTTCAGCCACCTTCTTACAACCAGGGGAAACTCAACTTGTCAGGCCACAAAGCAGATGTAACCCTACACTTTCAGACTTTGACACCAGCGTCCAAAAACATTCTACCTTGGTTGGAGAGAATATAATTGACATTACTCTCCTATACCTGCTCCCATTCGCCCACTCCCTGCCTAAGACAGGCTACAACCTCTGCAGTTCTTGGTAAGACAATGACCACCCTGCTGTAAATTCACATGAGGGCAAACTTGGGGAGTTCTTAGAAATGTCTGCACACTGAGGCCAGAACCTGTTGTCCCAACCACAGCAACCCTACTTCTTCACCATCTCTGGCAAGCAAGTGGTGTCTTTCTTTCTTGTTTTTTTTTTTTTTTGTTTGTTTTTGTTTTTGTTTTTTTGGTTTTTTTTTTGGATGAGGGGCTTAAACTCAGGGCTTGGGTACTGTCCCTGATGATGAATTTTTCTTAAGGCCAGTTCTCTTCCACTTCAGCCATGGCACCACTTCCGGTTGGAGATTGGAGATGAGACTGTCATTGGACTTTCTTTCTTGTGATGGGAAACAAGACCCTCTCGATCTCAGCCTCTCAAGTAGCCAGGATGACAGGCATCAGCCATCAGCACATGGCCTATGGTGTTTCATCTTTACAATTTCCAACTAGTCCTCCTCTATACACTACCACCTAGACCCTCCTCTACTTCCCTCAGGGACAGCAAAGGGAGGCTCAGAATCTGGGGAGGGCCATGGGCATTAAAGAGCCCCCTTCACATTACTACCCCTTTCTAAGCTCCCATCCACTTCCTCTGGATGGCCTGGTTGTCTGGGGTAGATCAGACCTACTAGGACGTCTGAGGCATGCCCTATATCCTCCTGCCACACCCAACCTGTACCTGAGGATTTCTGGGGCCAGCTGCTCCATGTCCCAGTGGAAGACGTTGGGAGGGTTGCAGATAACCTGGTCCAGGGGTGCCCATTGCAGAAGGAGTGTCCAGATCCCCTTTATCAAAGAAGGAGACACAAAGCATGGATGGATCTACTAAGAGCTACAGGGCACAGCCATCCACGTGTCACCCATTTCCCTTGGAGTGAAGTTTTATGTTGACAGTGCTGAGGCTTGAACTCGGGGTCCAGATGCTGTCCCTGAGCTTCTTTTGCTTGTGGTGAGCATTTTTCCATCCGAGCCACGGTACCACTTCTGGCTTTTTATGTGTATGCGGGACCTAGGAATCGAACACTGGATTTACAATGTGCGAGGTGAGCCCACTACTTCTAAGACAAAATCCCAACATTGGATAGCTGTTCTTCTGTGACCCCTTGGGCCTGTCTCGGGACAGTCTTGCCCATAACCAGCAACCCTGGCTGGAAAACAACATGCTCCGCTATGTTGTCCTTTATCTATGGCATCTTTTCTCTTTGTCCTTCCTTTCACATCTTCCGTGTTAAGCAAGACCCCCTTTCAAGTGCTGCCTCTAAGAAGCCTGCTTCAATCACCCTGGCAGGGGGGGATCTTCTCCGCTCTGCAGGCTGCTGGCCTTGTCATGCTATGCCTTCCAGCTGGTGTGGGTTGAGAGCACACAAAGGTGAAGGCCTGGCTTTACTACCCAATTTCTGAAGGCTCTGATACACTACCCAGGAACCAGTGTGGTGTCACACTCTGTGAGAGGGCACTTGAGTCCCAGGCTCTCTGGGGGCAACATATGGGGCCATTTCTTGTGTGGGTTTGAACTGAGGATCTAGGAGATGTCTTTCTGAGTTTTCATACTCAAGGCTTCTACTCTACCACATGAGCCACAGCTCCACGTCTGGATTTTTGGTGGTTCCATGCAGAGAAGAGTCTTATCGGCTTTCCAGTTTATGGAAAGAACTCTGCCTACCTAGGAGCCAGGATGTCAAGTGTGAACCTGAGCCAGACAGGCTCCAGAACCTTTCCTTTGAGCTTTTGTTTGTCTCATGTCAACTAGCAAGCCCTTGATAAATATTCATTTATAGGGGATCAAGTTCCTCTCCTAGGTCAGTTAATCCAAGGAGATAAAGTGTCATTGGAAAAGGCTAGTCAGAGTTGGCATAGGTGAGTGTGTGTGTGTGTGTGTGTGTGTGTGTGTGTGTGTGAGAGAGAGAGAGAGAGAGAGAGAGAGAGAGAGAGAGAGAGAGAGAGAGAGAGAGAGAGAGAGAGAGAGAGAGAGAGAGAGAGAGAGTATGAATTTCAGGGATACCTACCCCCATATCCCTGGTGCTTCTTTCACCCAGTGGTAAGTACATCCAGGATCCCCAACCAAAGAAGGGAGGTAGGGAGGGTACTTCAGGTCACATCAAGTAGGATGATCTGAATTCTATCCTGCAACTGAAGCCAGGTTTATAATGGAGAGAAGGAGAGGTTTAGAGGAACATCAAAGGAAGTCCCTTACCTTTGGCTACAAGTACCAGAGAGAAGAATTAATCCATCCATTTTGGTAGTAAGATAACAAGTGCACACTATTCATTTATTTTATTTTTTGTGAGTCCCAGGTCTTGGTTCAGGGACTCGGTGTCATCCCTGAGCTTCTTTTACTCAAGGCTGAGGCTCTATCACATGAGCCACAGCATCAAAACTGGCTTTTCCAGGGTAGGGAGGGAGGTAGTTTATGGGAGAGAAGAATTTCACAGACTTGGGGCTGGGAAGGTGGCTCAGTGGTAGAGTGCTTGCCTTGCATGCCTGAGGCCCTGTGTTCCATTCCTCAGCACCACATAAGCAAAAAGAAAAAAGCCAAAAGTGGCACTGTGGCTCAAGTGGAATAGTGCTAGCCTTGAGCTGAAGAGCTGAGGGACAGTGTCCAGGCCCAGAGTTCAGGACCCATGACTGCACCAAAAAAAAAAAATCTCACAGACTCTCCTGCCTGGGCTGGCTCTGAGTTACGACCATCACAACTCACCCTCCCGAATAGCCAAGATAACAGGCGAGAGCCAATGGCACCTGACCACCATGATACATTTATAGTCCCCTAGGGCCAGTGCTGGTCTACCTGCATTGCACCTTCCTTCTTGTGAGTGGGAAGCAGACATAGGTGGGTTTGATACTTCAACAGACTACCTACATTTGAGCATTGCTCTGGCTCAGTCTGATGTCGGCTTCCTCCTTATCCACAGCAATGACTTCGCGCTGTCACAGAACAAATGTCCCCCAAGCGGTGCCGGATCTAGGGTCTTTCCTCTGCACACTGCCCCCTCTCCCCGAAATGATACATTGCAGCAACGTGAAGTAGACATAGAGTGAATTCAATTTCTTATAATCAGTGTCTGGGCAGATAGGTGGCAGTGAGGATCAGAGGCTCTGGATAGTGCTGTGCAGTTGGACAATGTGATGCTTCCTCATCCACTTCCCTTTAACTGCCTTAGCAAAGGGTAGTGGGGGAGTACTCACCACACAGACTGACAATGAGTAACCATCACGGTCTACCCCGGGCACAGTCGGGCTTACAGAAGGGAGCTAGTTCAACAGACCGAGCAAGGAAGCTCCTGACCCACAGCCTAACTCCAGAACAAGAGGTCACCTTGGGTCCCAGCCACATGGGGATGCTGAGGCACCTCATCCAGCACCCTTTCAACAAGTTACTGAGAGAGGGAGAGAGAGAGGGGGAGAGAGAGAGAGAGAGAGAGAGAGAGAGAGAGAGAGAGAGAGAGAGAGAGAGAGAGAGAGAGAGAGAGAGAGAGAGAGAGAGAATTACACTTAAGCCGGCTGCCGGTGGCACATACCTACAATGGTAACTACACGGGAGGCTGAGACATGAGGATCATGGTTCATAGCCAGCCCAGGCAGGAACGTCTGTGAGATGCTTATCTCCAAAGAACCACCAGAAAACCAGAAATGGTATTGTACCTCAAGTGGTAGAGTCCTAACCTTGAAGAAAGGAGCTTGGGGACAGTGCCCAGGCCCAGATTTCAAACCACATGACTGACAATAAGTGGACTTCCCACCACAAGAAATGGACTGAATAGCACTCATTGTCCTAGGGAGCATGGCAGAGAAGTCAGGCCAAGCTTCCAGTCAGCTGGGAGTCATGAGTAGGTCATCCTGCTTTTCTGTGCCTCATTTTCCGATGCTGCAAAGCTGAACAGTGAAGGATCCCCTTCCTCATGGGAATAGGGTAAGGATGAAAGAAAGCCATGTTTTGTTTCATAATCCCATACCTTTGGCATGATAAATAACAAGCCCCTCCTAAATCCTTTCCAGGTATCTTCGTGTTATAGGCTCACAGAATTGCCAAGAAACTTATCTGATGACCATTCCCTCTATACCTGGCCCTGCCCCAGCTTTCCCCTTGTATTGATCCCTTGTTTCCTCACAACTGTCCTGTGAGGAGACTCAGGACCAATGGTTCCAGGCCGAACCCAGAGCTTCAACTGTGGTCAAGAATCGGCTGCTGTGGACTGAATTTGGGATAACCATCTAAACCGATGACTGAGCATGGTGCTACATATCTACCATACCAACTACAGAGGACCAGGCATGGTGGTGCATGCCTTTCACAGGAGGACCATGATCCAGCCAAGCCTGAGCATATATGGAGTCTCTATCTCAGAAATGCCCAAGACAGAAAGGCTTGGCTCCCATGGAAGAAGACCTGACTGGAAAGCCTAAGCTCTTAAGTTCAAACCCTAATATACCAAAAAGAATCTGAGGCCTGGTGCCAGAGGCTTATGCCTATTACCCTACCTACTCAGTAGGCTGAGATCTGAAGATCACAGGGCAAGATTGAAAGTAGGGTTGATCTTGCTCATCTAACGTCGTGATAAGATGACCCAGAGTCTTACCCATGCCAATAAGGTCCATACTAACAGGGCTCACAGCCTTACTAAGTGCTGACAATGCTCTGTCCCCCTGGGAGCCAACCCCTACAGGCACCACTCCCAGGTCCTCCCATGCTCCCTCTGCCTCCAACCAGGCCCAAGGTAGTAGACAGTTCCAGGTCACAAAGATCCCTTACTCTTACAATTTAAAGATGCTGAGTCCCTTTCTAACGTCTCACACTTCCAGGCCCCCAGACCACAGCCACAAAGCCCATGCATCCCCCAAAGACAGCAGTCAGAAGTTACCAAAGGCTTCAGCACTCCTTGTTACAACCAACTTCTACACACACACATACACACACACACACACACACACACACACACACACACAAACACACACACACACAGAGCCATCATGAGTGGCTCCTGTCTGTCATCCTAGTTACTCAGAAGGCTGACGTCTGAGGATCACTGTTCAAAGCCAGCCACACAGGAAAGTTTGTGAGGCTCCTATCTACACTGAACCACCAAATAGCCACAGGTGGAGGTGTGTCTCAAGTGTAAGAGCTCTAGCTTTGAGAAAGATATATCAGGGACAGCACCTAGGCCTTGAGTTCAAGGCCCAGTTCTTCTACCTCCAAACCCACACAGACACAGACACAGACACAGACACAGTCATACATACATACATACAGACAGACAGACAGACAGACAGAAAGACACACACACACACACACACACACACACACACACACACACACACACACACACACACACACACATACACACACACAGGATAGCCCAAGGATTCAGCAGTCCCTGAGAACAGAAACATGAACTCCCTAAATTAGGATCAGATTCCACCCCCTAGAAGGTGGCAGTATCGACCTCAGACCCACTGTAGACAAATCATTGAGCCTCACACATATCTGGAATGTCTCATAGACCAGCAAGGCATTTCCTATCATACACACTGCTATGTGGAAAACTTAGTCACCTCTGTTTTTGTTGTTGGTCAAGGGGTTTGAACTCTGGGCCAAGGTGCTGTTCCTCAGCAATTCAGCTGAAAGTGAGCACTCTCCCACTTGAGCCAAAGCAGCACTTCCTGTTCTCTAGTGGTCTATCATCAAGTCTCACAGACTATTCTGCCCAAGCTGACTTGTAACCATGGTCCTCAAATCTCAGCCTTCTTAGTAGCTAGGATGAGAGTTGTGAGCCACCAGTGGCTTCTGGCTTCAGCTACCTTCATATACACAGAGGAAACTCATCTGGTCAGGCCACAAACTTTTTGCAACCCTTCACTTCAGATTTTAATACCCAGCATCCAATTCTACCCTTCAATAGAGGAAATAAAGACACAGCAATCTCACACCTGCATCCCTTTGCCCACTCCCTGCCTGTCAGAGGACACGTCCTCTTGAAGCTGTGGCTTCAAACTGGGGCAAACTTGGGGAGTTCTTACAAATATCTGTACAGTGAGGCCAGAAATTGGTCTCCCAAACACAGCACCATCCCCACACCCCCACACCTACACAATCATTTGAAGCAAAGATGTCTTACTCTCTTTCTTTTTTTTATGTTGTGAGGCATGAACTCTGGGCCTGGGTGCTGTCCCTGAAGACTTCAGCTTAGGGCAAGCACTCAATTGCTTGAGCCACAGCACCGCTTCTGGTTTTCTGGCAATTCCTTTTATGTAAGAGTCTCTGGGTCTTTCCTGACCAGGTTGGCTTTGACCCTTGATCCTCAGATCTCACCTCCTGAGTACCTAGGATAACAACCGTGAGCTGCTGGAACCCAGCTAAACAAACTATTCCATTCCTGTCATACTCTCCCCTCAGGAGACTGAAATCTGAGGACTGTAGTTGTATGCCACTTAGCAGCAAAGCCCGTGAGAACTCTTTATCTCCAATTAAACACCCAAAAAAGCTGGAAGTGGAGCTGTGATTCAAATGGTAGAGTTCTATCTTAGAGCATAAAAGACAAAAAACATGCCCTAGTTTCAAGCTTTTTCTAGCATAGACCCACCCAAGAAAGGGAAGCAAGTGGGCACATGGGAGCTCAAATCTAACACATAATACTCAAGACTCCCAGAACAGACCCCATCCAGCTCTGATTCTCTAGATTCTATGTCCTATATCATGGCAGTCTTAGATGGGTCTGACCATGCACCAAGTTGGGACATTCAAGTATAAACTCATACTGAAGATACCCTGACCTTATCAAAGAATCAGGATCTCTCACTGTCCTGCCTGAACACTGGGCAGTGACGTAAGGCCTAGTTATCAAACCACATGATATGGGAACCAAAAGGATTCCTGGTCAAGGGACGGAGACTGGGGGATTCTAGGTCCTTCTTGGGGAGGTGAAAAGGGCTGCTCTATCTCAGAAAGTTTCCTATGTTGAGAGTGTTATCAAAGAAACCACCCTGCTCAGAGCCCAGTGCCTCTGGTTTTCCGAATAGCCTCTACCCAGCTCTGCCCCACCTTCAGCCTGCCCTCCCTGAATCCCAGATCTGCCTTCTAAACTAATGACTGAGCCAGCCAAGAGACCCACTTCCTGCCCTCATTCTCAGGCTGTCCTTTGGCAGTGGCATGCTTAGCTCAGTCTTTGGTGAAGGAATGAACACCGGGGGTGGGATCGTCAGATTGAGCCCTGGAAAGTCCTAGTCCCTAAGGATGTACTGGACAGGCATCCTGCAGTGAACGGCAGCCAGGTTGTCAATGATGAACCCAAGGTTCCAGACTTTTTTAATAGCAGTGTGGCTGGATCAAAGGCTGGTAGTCTATGTTGTCAGGAGAGGTCATGGCTCCAATGTCCTGACACACATGCCCTAGGATCATTCTTCCTCTTCAAATTCCTACTTATCCTTTGACCCTCCCTTGAAACTCTCTCAATCGAGTACCTCCTTAGCCCTTGGAAACTTCCTTCTTATCTGACCAGAAAATAAACCCGATGAGGTTGGGCATAATTGAAACCTGGTGACCCACCCTGAGCCCTAGGTTTTACCCAAGGCTGGTTTCCTTTATAATCAGTGACCCACAGCTCCTGGATGGCATGACCTTTCTGAGGGGTCAGTGGCTTGGTCCTACATACTGGCTTTAGGCTCTGAAACTTTCCAGACATAGATTGTGAACAGTTGGCTCCCTTGATCCAGGGACTCCAAACCAAGTCTTGGGTGTTCTCCCTTCTTCCTTCCTTTCTTCTTTTTCTCCCTCTGTCCTTCCCTCCTCTCTCTCTTTACTTTCTTTGTGTCTGTTCTGGGGCTTGTACTCAGAGCCTAGGTTCTGTCCCTAAGCCTTTTTACTCAAGGCTAGCAGTCTATGGCTTGAGCCACACATCCACTTCTGGTGTTTTGTTTTTGGTAGGTAATAGAAGACAAGAGTCTTATAAGCTTTCCTGCCTGGGCCAAAAGCCTCAATCCTCTGATCTCAGCCTCCTATGTAGCTAGGATAATAGGCTTGAAGCACTGACATCCAGATCAATCCAAGGTTTCTTCATGGGCTGTGGAACCAGTCCTGGAACTTTTCATTGTCTATGACCCCCCAGAGCCTGGTGCACACTGTAATGGTTTGTTTGATAAATAAAAGAGCATCTACCTAAGACAATACTACAGAAAAGTCCCATGTGATTCAGGTAAGAATCCTCTGTGGAGGAGGGGGACAAAGCCTGATGTAGCTCTCCCACAGTTCTACCTCCTCCCTTTTACCCCCTCCTGGTGCCACCACACTGAACCGTTTTGGCTCTGAGGGTATGAGCCACTATGTACTCGCTACATTCCAGGGCCTCTGGGATGCCTATCTTCTCAAAGATCTCTGTCCAGAATCTGACCAGCTCTATGGCACTCAGTTCCCCATGTAGGTGTGAATGAGTTTGCTGTGAGCTGAGTACCTGGCTCAAGGGTCCTCTTGTCCTCTCCCTGAAGCCAGCCAGGATCGTCCACCACTTCTGGCCCCTAAATATCATGTTGCAGAGAAAGGATCCTTGAGGCAGCCTGGGTTCTCTGAATCTCCCAGATTCCATTACTGGTGCTGGGAGTCATCTCTGCTTATTGCTGGCAGGCTGGGGATGGCGAGGTCACAATCTTTGCTCCCCACAATATCCTCGAGTGGGGTCATCACCCTAGAGAAATGCAACAGTGGCCAAAGAAAGGCAGTCAAGGCAGAACGTTCAAAGCAGGAGACAATCTGGCTTGGAACTCTGTCTGTGCCGCTTTGAACATCATTGTTGGATGGCTGAAATCATCCATCTAATTTTATCCATAATCCAAGGCATTAATGGGAATTGCCAGCTTAAACTTTAAAAAGCCTGGAAAATGTCGTATTTAATTTGTTCCAATCACACTTAAAGGTTTCTAAAGTCCCCTTTAACATCCAGACAGCCTATAGCAGGTTACAAAAACTGGCATTCAGTGAGCCCTAACTGCCACCTCCTGATACTGAGGGGGCTCCAGCAGAGGGAATGGACTTGCCTACCACTGCCCAGCTGTGAACAGCCCAGGAGGGACACAGATTGTATTCTCTAGGACTCCAGGAGGATTGACACTGGGCAATGCCCCAGGAGGGTATCCTCACCACCAGTGGGGGCCTGCAGACCTGTGCCAAGATGCCCACAGTGACCGTTAATGCCATAGATATGGTTCCCCTCTCATCCACTGTCATGGTGAACCATCTGCCATGTCACACCATACACCAGTCCCCAAAATCTCATAGCTTCAAAGCCCCTGCCCTATCCTTTCCCTTTGTTCCCTAATTATGTTGGGCAAACACATTCCAAACCCTTGAATTGCCTCCAACTAAACACACAAGAGCAGAGTGTCTGGCTGGAAGAATGTGGATGTGATCTCATTCACCTCACTAAACTTCTGGCTGGGGATAGAAGGACAGGTGTCTACTCCACTCCAGGGTTCACACAGTTCTTCTAGGGGAGGCCCGCTCAGGTACAGCAGCTACTGTGGGCTACAGGAAAGGGGGAAGAGAGAGGTGGAAAGGGAAGGAAATAATGTCTACTGAAATCTTCCATAAAGGAGCCATAAAACTGTGAAGGAGAAAACAAAATTGTGGCTGGGCTTGCACTTGGTATTGATAAGAAAGAACAACAAAAAATACACACACACAGAGAGAAATAAAATGCTCTTGCTGTGTTTAGACATGGTGAGTTAAATATATTTTCATTGTTCTCAACTCCCTGCTCTTCCAACACACACACACACACACACACACACACACACACACACACACACACACACACACACACACACACCTCCAGAATGGTGAGAGATGAGTCTTTCATGCAGCACCTGCAATTTGCCAACTGATCACTCACCTGAGGACAGTCAGGCTGTACAAGGAGAAAGATTCTCTCTCTCTCTCTCTCTCTCTCTCTCTCTCTCTCTCTCTCTCTCTCTCTCTCTCTCTCTCTCTCTCTCACACACACACACACACACACACACACACACACACACACACACACACACACACACACTAGTAGTACCTCTCCTAAGTTTGTTGGTTCCTCATCAGAGCACGCGGGTTCCCATTCTCCGTTGCCTTGTCAGAACCAAGGGCTCCCAACCAAGGGGAGCACCACTCTAATGACACAACACGACCCCGCCTCTCCTCTTTTCCAGGGCCAGACCCTTCCCCTTGGGAACAACCAGCCTTAACTCCCCATTCACCAAAACTCTAGGCCAGGACGCTGGGTGAAGGAATCCCCAGACAGGTGGCTCCTCAAAGCCAGGACTGAAACAAGCAGTGGGTCATGGGGTCCCAAGGGGGGGTGTCTGACCCAGGGTGGGGCAGGGTTGAGGAAATGAATGGGGTCTTAGAGGCTTCATACATGGACAGACTCCTACTTCCATCCTTGATGCTTCTGGGCAACTGGGCAGATTCTTGGGGAGGACAAGGAGATCAGATGGTCAGGGAGCACCAGCAGGTGTTGGCAGAGCTGGGAAATGTGACCACCCTGTGAGTACTGTTGACAGCTGGTGTTGGGGGATAGGCTGGGTATATGTGTGTCTGAAGGCATGTGTTCCTCCCATATATTCACCTACTATCTGACCCCCAGTGTTCTCACATCCCTAGTGGGCTTTTCTGGGACCCTCCTCAGATGAAAGTGTGACAACACAGAGGACAAGGGCTCAAACAGCAAGGGAGGCCTATCTTCTCCATCCAACACCCCCACTCCCAGATAAAAAGGAAAAGACCCTATAAGGCAGGTGCAGAGGTGCTGTTCCTCACCTCTGACTAAAGCCACCAGGTTCCCACCAGGGAGAGGAATGGTGCAAATGTGGGACTGTGTGGCTCCCACTGCTCCAGCCAGGGGCTCAGTGGTGACCCCTTCTCACCCATTCCTGCATCTCCCCATTTCCAGGGATACTGGCCACTAGGGATGGGGGTGAGTTCCCAGAGTCAACACCCACTCCGCCACCCCCAACTCCTGGGGCGCATTTGTGGCAGAGTCAGGGCTGGCCTGCCTGGTGTTGGGGAGGTGTGGTTGGGACACAAGGGGAAGGCGGGATTTGCGGGGGGGGGGGAGAGTGGGAGTTGTAGGGGGAGGTCACAAGGTGCTGACCTGCGGGCGGCCACTCACTTGTGTTGCTGGGAAAATATGTAGGCTGTGGTTCTGTGTGCAGCGTGCAGCGATGGCAATGGCATGGTGGAAGCTTGTGCCCAGAGCAGAGGACCAGGGGCAGGTACAGGGTCAGGGCCTTAAACCGACTGGGGGTGCACCATCATTGGATGACTCCGAGAGACACCACAGATCTGAGCCAGCGGTGATGCAATGCTGCAGGGAGCGCAGGAGATGGGACAGGGGCAGTAGCTGGTGGATGGCTGGGCTGAGCATGCCCATGCTGCAGCTGAGCTCCCAGCACAGGGGACTAGGACTCAGGGCATACCTAGCCTGTGAGCCACCCTGGGGTGATGCGAGGGATGTGCATGATGTGTTGGCTTTGTGCTCTCTGTGCTCCTGGCCCAGACCCATGCTCCTACAGCAGCAGAGGCAATGAGGCCGCCATCCCTGGTGCATTTGCCTGCTCTTCTCTCTGTTCTCTCTCTGCCCCCACTTCTCTCCAGGGCTGCCTGCCCCCACTGCACAAGTGCTCCAGGCCCTGGGTGCCCCTTGCTGCAGCAGATATGTGCCCCCTCAGCCACGCCCTGTCCTCCCCTGGGTCACGCCTCCTCCCTCACTCAGCCACGCCCCCATCCCTGGCTTTGTGCTCTCCGGACTCTGCCCTAAGTCTACCAGGCCATGGCAGAAGCAGCCTCACTTCAGGTCAGGGGTTCCCCCCAACCCTAGCAGCTGCCCAGGGGGTGCATTGAATCTCCCCTCAGCCCAACCGCTGGGGGATTCTTCTCCATCCACCCCACATACCAAGCAGGTGCACAGTGATCCTCCATATGTGTGTGTGTAGGGGGGGGATTGTTGGGGATACCTACCTCTCAAGGACTCAGAACAATTTTAAAAAACAGCACAAAGAACCCTGTGTAATGGACTCAGCACAATGAGCCTTTTGAAGGACTCAGCACATAGCAACCTTTGGGATCCTCATGATAATCTAATGACTAATAAACTATGACATGCCATTTTGACATCACTAAACTTACATATCATAGTATTATGACATCATATGTCATAGTGACATTCTTGTGAAGGCCTATTCTGTGATTTCATTCTATTTCAAGTGAGCAATATTGGTTGATATCAGAAATCCATTGTGACCTCAAAGCCATTGTGACATGAAAATCCCTATGTGACATCACAGTGCCATTGTGATAGTGACCTGTTGTGACATCACAAACTGGTCCTGTCCATTGTGACCTTATCACCAGTATGACCTCACAAGGCCATTGTGATATCACATTTCTGTTGTGACATTACATTCACCTTGAGACCTCCCAAACCCATTATGACATCTTTAGCACCTTTGAAAAAACACATGGCCTTTGTGACATGATGGTCCCTTTGTATATCCATATCCTCATTGTGAAATGTCAATTGAGATCAGATATGTCAAAGAAATACCACAAAGGATTTACAATTAAATCATTGCTGTGACATCACATTGTCATTATGACAATATCAGCTCATTGTGACATCACAAATCTGTAATGACATCATACCACTATGACATCACATTGTCATTATGACAATATCAGCTCATTGTGACATCACAAATCTGTAATGACATCATACCACTATGACATCACATTGTCATTATGCCATCATATATACATTATGAATGCCTATTATGTGATTTCATTATATTTCAAATGTGGCATGTGGGTTAATATAAAAAACACACTTTTACTTCATAACCATTGTGACATCACAATTCCTTTGTGAAGTAGCATTGAAATTGTGACAACTCAAACATGTCCTGTACTCAAAAGTTTTGTGACATGTTGCCACTGTGTTATGTTAGGCCCATTGATAGCTCAATCTATTTTCGACCTCATATTATTTCAGGAATGACATGAAATATTAGAAATATACTTTGTCACCATGAACATAGTGACATCACATTGCTAGATGTAATGACCACTGTGTCATATTGTCTCATCAAAAATCTGTTCTGAATTCATCACATGTGTGCCAACAAATGCATTGGAATCCTCACAGGCCTGTTTTAAATTTATATACTCACTGTGAGTTAATGACAACTGAGGTCTGGAATGCCATGGTCACATCAAGAATCTACTGCAACATCACAAAACAATTTTGAACTCATCACTATTATGGCATCACCAATTAATTAGATTTTGATATCATATTGCAATTGTGATATTACTGTACCATCATGCTTTCACAAACGTATTACAACCTAATTACATCTTAGAAAATGCATGGCCTTTGGGACATCAAGCTCCTTCTGTGAACTTGTATCATTGTGAACTTGTAGCAATTGAAATTTGAAATAATATGTGATATTACAAACTAGTTTTGACATCATTAACCCATTTTTATATCATTAGCACTTTGACAACCAAAACCTGTTAGGAATTTTAACACTTTTGACAAAAAAATATGGCCTTTATGTCATCACGGTTCATTTGTGTATGTCATGGTGAATTCATTCTCATGTCCTCACTGTAAACTAATAGCAATTAAGATCTGACATACCATTGTGACACCACAAACCATTTGTGACATCATCACCAGTGTGATATCAATCATTATGACACCATCAGCACATTGTGATATCAGCAAGCTACAGTGACCTCATAGCATTATGACATCGCATTGCCATTTTGCTGTCTTAGACACATTGTGAATGTATATACTGTGATTTCATTCTATTTAAAATGTGGCATGTCAGTTGATATCAGAAATACATTGTGACCTCATAACCATTGTAATATTATAAACCCTGTGTGACGTCATAACTTGTGTAACATCACATTGTTGTTATGACATCTTTAGCTTATGGTGACATCACAAAATTGCAATGACCTTATAGCATTTTCCATTATGTCATTGTGATATCATAGTCACATTATGAATGCCTAATCTGTGATTTATTGTATTTGAAATGTGGCATGTGGGTTGATATCAGAAACTCATTGTGATGTCACAACCATTGTCACATCAAAATCCCTTTGTGACATCCATTTGGCAATGTGACATCACAATGGAAATGTGATGGAACTAAGGCATCATGATATCAAAATGGTCATGAAAACATAATGGGTTTCTGATATCAACCGACATGCCACATTAGAAACAGAATCAATAACATAATAGGCAAACACAACATGTCTATGACATCAGAATAACAATGTGATGTTGCAATGCTATGATGTCATTGTAGTTTTACATGTCAAAATGAACTGATGGTGTCATAATGGCAACATGATGTCACAATTATGATGTCAGAAAGGATTTGTTATGTTTCCTTGATATGTCTGATGTCAGTTTTCATCAGTTTCCCATGAAGGTCTGGATACAAAAAAGGTTCTGTGATGTCACAGAGGCCATGTGTGTTTTCAAAGTTGGTTATAAGTCATAATGATTTTGGAATGGCACAATGTGATCCATAATGTCACAATGGAAATGAGATGTTCCATTGGGTTTTTGATGTCACAGTAGTGATAAGGTCACAATGGCTTTGTGATGTCACAGTTTGTTTGTAATATCAGAATGATATATCCAACTTCAATTACTCATAATTCAATATGAGGATACCAGTTGATAGAAAAAGCTTCATAGTGTGAGGTCATACTATATGAAAACCCAACAGTGATTTCACAATGACAATGTGATGTCTCAACATCATGTTATAATAATGTTCTGATGTCACAATTGGTGATGCCATACTTATGCGGAGGTCATAACTTAGTCATAACTTGTGTGATATACTGCCATTAGGATATTTTAGGCTTTTAGTAAGTTTATAATCTGTTTTGAAACTCATAATAATTCAGGTATGACATATGGTATCAGAAATTGACTCTGACATCATGAACATTGTGACATCACAGTGATAGACATCAAGACCATGGTGGCACATTATGAACTCACAAATCTGTTAGGACTTCATCATATTTGTGAAACACATGACTTTAGAGACAACACAGTCCCTTTGTGAACTCATATCTTCATTGTGAATTAATGACATTTGAGATCTGGCATGCCATTGTGACATTTCCAACCAAAGTGACACCACAAACCTATTATAGTAGAAACACATTGTGATCTAATAGCCATTGTAATAGCACAATCCCTTTGTGACCACACATTTCCATAGTGATAACACTAACCCACTGTGAAATTCCAATCCTCTCAAAACCAATCCAGGTATAAAATGTGACACTCGAATCCAGTGTGACATCTAGATCATGGTGACATCACACTGATAGATGTTATGAGCATTTTGTCACATTCTGACAACACACACCTGTTAGGACTTCATCACTTTTGTGAAAATGCACGCCTTTGGAGACATCAGAGACCCTTTGTGAGCTCATGTACTCATTGTGAGTTAATGAAAATTGAAATCACATGCGTCATTTTGATATCACCAACCCATTGTGACATCACACACTTCTTGTGAACTCATCAGTGTGGCATCACAAATTATGATATCAAAATATTGTTAAGTCATCATATTGCAACATCACATTGACATCGTGATATCACTGTCCCATTGTGTTTTCAAAAACCTAGTATGTCTTCATAGCATTTTAGAAAATTCATGGCCATTTATACTTCTCTTCTTCTGTGAACTCATATCCTCATTGGACATGCGAAATTGGACATGTGATTATGAGATGTGACTTCACAAAACTATTTGAATTCATCACCAATGTGTCATCACAAAACCATTGTTAGCTTTCTTTGCCATTTGTCATCACTATCATATTGTGACATCGCAAACCTATTAGGACCTCTTAGCACCTTTGAAAAAACACATGCCCTTTGTGACAACACACTCCCTTTGTGGAACTTTACCCTCATTATGAACAGACAATTGATATCAGCCATGCCAATTTAACATCATGAACCCTTTGTGACATCACCATAGTGACATAACATTGTCATTATGACAGCATCAACTACTTTTGACATGACAAAACTACAATGAAAAGATAGCATTATGAGATCACATTGTCATTGTGATGTTATAAAAAGATTGTGAAAGCCTGTTTTTAATTTTATTTTTTGTCGGTCGTGGGGCTTGAACTCTGGGCTTGGGTGCTGTCCTTGCTTTTCAGCTCTAGGCGAGTGATCTATCGCTTGAGCCACAGAGCCACTTCCAGTTTTCTAATGGTTTTTATTGGGAATGAGATTCTCATACACTTTCCAGCCTGAGCTGGCTTTGAACCGCAATCCTCAGATCTCAGTCTCTGGAGTAGCTAGGATTACAGGCGTGAGCCACCGGCGCCCAACTTTTTCATTCTATTTCAAATTTGACATGTGTGTTAATATCAGAAACATAATGTGACCTCATAACCATTGTAACATCATAAATCAGCAATGACATCAAATTGTCATTATGACACCATCAGCTCATTGTGACATAACCAAACGACAATGCCATCATAGCATTATAAATCACAGTCACATTGTTACATCAGAGACTTAACAGTGCGAAGGCCTATTCTGTGAATTCATTCTATTTCAGAAACTCATTTTGACCATATAACATTTGCGATATCATTAACCTGCTGTGCCATCACAAACCAGTCCTGTCCTTATAAGTTTTGTGACATACTGCCATTGCCATATATTAGGCCCGTTGTGAGCTCATATTATGTTTTCAATCTGATATTTCTGGTATGACAGGTGATATCAGAAATCCCCGGTGACATCAAACTGCCAGATGTCATGACCATTGTGTCACATTGTGACCTCACAAGCCTGTTAGAATGGCATCACATTTGTAACAAGACATGCCTTTGGAGACATTACAGTCCCTTTTTGAACTCATGTATTCATTACCAATTAATGACAGTTGAGATCTCCCATGCCACTCTGACATCGTGAACCCATTGTGACATCACAAACTTATTGTGACCTCATCACGAGAATGGCATCAACAACTAATGTTGTATCAAATCATTATTTTGACATGATATTGTGGTATTGCTGTTGTGATATCACTCTCCCATTGTGTTTTTACAAACCTGTTATGGCCTCATCAGATCTTAGAAAATTCATGGACTTTGAAACTTCAAGCTCTTTCTGTGAACTCATGTACATATGACCTCTAAGGCAAGGAGACAAACAATCGAGTCACATTTACTATAATAAACCATTTTTCACTAGGAAGGAGATTGTGATTAACTTATCCTGGACAGGATACCCAGGTTCAAGAGCAGCCTTGACCAAACTTCAGACCTCCAATTGGCAGCCCCACCCTTTCTTAATTGTTCTACAAACCACCAACCACAAAATTATGATCTCCAAAGCTCCAAACCTCAATGGGCAAGGCTTTTTTTCTTTTCCATTCTTCCCTCCTTCTCTACAGACCTGTCATTCCTTCCTGGTCTTTCCATTTTTCCCTTCCACCACTTCCTTCTTCTTTTCAGGCCTCTCCACTTCCACAGGCCTGCCCTACTCTGCCTCAGTGACCACTTGCCAACCTTCTGCTCTCCCTCAACTTCCTCTCTTCTCAGGTTTTTCCTTTCCTGCTGTCTCACCACTTTCTTCCATCCGTGTAACTCCCATTTTTATCTCCCCTTACAATGCTCTGAAAATGCAACGGATCTCCTGCCTAACAGTTGTCAACTATCACTTCCAAAACTGCCCAATGCTCAATCACTTCTTGACAGCTCACGGTGTGAGGCTTGACACCTTCACCTTTGGCGGCTTTCCCCATTCCCCACACTCTCCGGTGGGCCAAGCCAAGAATTTATAATGAATATCGGCTCCCACAGTTAATTCTGGCCCCACTGGTTATTATAGTATCCTCATAGTGAATTAGAAGAAATTGAAATTGTATATGTCACTGTTATATTACAAACTTGATGAGACATCATTAACTCGGAGACATCACAAACTCATTGTGTTATCACATTGCCATTGTACCAACATTATCACATTGTGAAATCCCAAAACTATTATGACCTCAGTAGCTTTGAAAGAAAGCATGGCCTTTGTGACATGACAGGCCTTTTGTGTACTCATATCCTCATGTTGAGCTAATGACAATTGAGATCAGGCATGCCATTTTAACATCGCAAAACCTTTGTGACATCATCACCAGTGGAACATCACATTGTCATTATGATATCATCAGCCCATCAGGACATCATAAAACAACAACGACAACAAATCACATGTAATTGTGATGTCACATTGGAATTGTGATGCATATTGGAATGCTGATTCTGTGATCTCATTCTATTTCAAATATTGCAGGTGGGTTGATATCAGAAATACATTGTGACTACATAAGCATTATAATATCACAATACCTTGATGACACCACATTGCCATTATGATATCACTAACCCACTGAGACATCACAAAACAGTCTTATCATCATAAATTTTTTCACATGCTGCCAGTATGATCTCTTTGGCCTCTCTGATTTCATAAATTGTTTAACTCATAATATTTCAGGCATGACATGTGATATCAAAAATCCACTGTGATATCATGATCACTGTGACATCACACTGCCAGATGTCTTGACCACTGAGTCACATGACATCACAAACATGTTAAGTCTCATTACACTTGTGCCAACATATGCCTTTGGATACATCATTATCCCTTGTGAACTTATATAGTCATTGTCAATTAGAGATCTGGCATGAGATTGTGACATCACCATCCTACTGTGAAATCACAAACCTTTGTGACCTCATCACCTGTATGGCATCACCATTTGTGACTTCAAAACAGTACTATCTCATGTAATGGTAGCATCACATTGCCAATGGGATATCCCTGTCTCATTGCATTTTCACCAGCCTATTATGTCCTCATAATATTTTACAAAATTCATGGCCTTTCTAACTTCGAGCTCCTTTCATGAACTCATATCTTCATTGTGATCTAGTAGAATGAAATTAGACATGTAATGGTGATATTACACATTCATTGTGACATCGTTATCCAAATGTGACCTTATCACCACAGTGATATCACAAACCAATTATGACATCATATTGTCACAGTGATATCATGATCACTGTGTGACATCCCAAAACTGTTATGACCACTTAGCACCTTTGAAAAAGCACATGTTTTTTGTGATATCATGGTCCCTTTGGGTAACCATGTCGTCATTATGAACAAAGACAACTGACATCAGACATGCCAGTGTACCATTACAAACGTGTGACATCATCTCCAAAGTGAGATCACATTGTTGATAGGATACCATGAGCCCATTGTTACATCTCAAAATGGCAATGACATCATGGCATTATGACATCACATTTTCATTGTGAGGTCCTAGAGACAATGCTATTGCCTATTCTGTGATTTCATTCTATCACAAATGTGGCATATAGGTTGATTTCAGAATGCCATTGTGACTCTACCATCATTGTGACATTACAATCCCATTGTGACCTCATATTGACATTGTGATATCATTAATACAATGTAACATCACAAACCTGTCTTCTCATAAATTTTGTAATAAGCGACTACCTTGGCCTGGGCTGGATGCCGAGAGCTAAATTCAATCTCAACCATGCACCCTCAGACCTTCAAAGAGCAGTTCAGCCATTTGTTAACTGGTCTACAAACAACCAACCCCCAGAATAATGTTCTCCAAAGCTCCACACTTCAAAGGACAAGGCTTTTTCCTTTCTCTTCATTCTCCTCTACATATCTGTCCTACCTTTCAGATCTTTTCATTTTTTCCTTCCACTATTCCATTCTTCTCTTTAGGCTGCTCTGCTCTTGACAGGCCTGCCCTGCCTTGTCCAGGTGGCCAGTTGCTGTCCTTCACCTCCTGCTCTCTCTCAATTTCCTCTCCTCCCAGGTCTTTGCCCTACAGCAGTCTCATCACTTCTTTCCATCCACGCCTTTAACCTTTTTCTCTCCCCTTCTCTTGATCTGAAAATGCAGCTTATATATAGGCTGTACACTTCCCAACTGCAATAAGTTTCTTACCTTCCAGTTTTCAATTATCACTTACCAAGTATTCATGCCCAATCACTTCTTGGCAGCTCACCATGTGGGGCTTGATATCCTATCTCCTATAGCAGCATTTCCTGCCCCCTCCAGTGTCTTGCACCCCTCTCTCCATTGGTAGAGACTAGGAGGCCATGATGACTATCTGTTCCCGTCGATTATAGGGGCACTGCTGGTTATTACAGTGTCCTATGGTCAACTAGTAGCAATTGAAATTGGACAAATGATTTTGATATTACAAGCTGGTGACATTACTAACCCATTGTGACCTAATAAACACTGTGACATCACAAATCCATTGTGACTTCACATTGTTGTTTTTGATACCAGGATCACATTGTAACATTCCAACTCTATTATAACCTCTTATAACATTTGAAAAATACATAGCTTTGTGATATCAGAGTCCCTTTGTGTAACCAAAGCCCCACTGTGAAATATTGACAATTGACAATCAGACATGACATTTTGACATCAAAAACAATTTGTGAGATAATCATAATTGTGACATCACATTATCATTTTTATGCCATCTACTCATTGTTAAATCACAAAACTAAAATGATATGATAGAATTATAACTTCACATTGTAATGGTGACATCATAGACACAAAATGAATGCCTTTTCTGTGATTTCATTCTATTTCAAATGAGGCATGTAGGTTGATATCATAAACAAATCAGGAACTCATAACCATTGTGACATTATAATCCTTTTGGATATCATTTTGCCATTGTGATATTAGTAACCAGCCGTGATATCACAAACCTATCCTCTCATCATAACTTTTGTGACATGCTGCAATTCTGATACCTTAGGCCTTTTTGTCCTCATAATCTGTTGTTGAACTCATTAGATTTCACATATGACATTTGATATCACAAATTCCCAGTGACATCATGACCATGGTGGCATCACACTGGCAGATGACATATCCATTGTGTCAAATTCTGACTTTACAAACCCTTTAGGATTTCAATATATGTGTGACAACACATACTTTTGGAGAAACCACAGTCCCTTTGTGAACTCATTGTAAGTTATATATATATATATATATATATATATATATATATATATATATATATATATATGTTAAGACAAATGAGAATCATCTTGTCATTGTGACATGCCCAACGCATCACCAATATTTTGTGACCTCACCAATGTGGAATCATCAACTAATTGTGACACCAAAAAAATATTTTGACATGATGTAATGAGTTGACATTGTCATGGTGATATCACTGTCCCATTGTATTTTCACAAACATAAAATGACCTCCTAACATTTTTAAAAATCCATGTCCATTAGTACTTCCAGCTCATTCTGTGAACTTGTATGCACATTGTGAAATAGTAACAATTGAAAATTGAAAATGGACTTGTGTTTGAGATATTACAAAATCATTATGACATCAAAAGCCCATTGTGACTTCATCACAACTGTGTATCATAAAGCTATCTTGACGCCTAAGTACCTTTGAAAACACACATAGCATATGTGACATCATAGTCCCTTTGTGTACCCATATCCTCATTATGAATACACGACAATTGAATTAATATATGCCATTGTAACATCACAAACTCTTTGTGACCCCATCACCAGGGTGACAACACATATTCATTATTACACAATTACCTCCTTGCAACATCACCATTTTACAATGACCTCATAGCATTATGACATTTACTGTCATTGTGATGTCATAAACACATTGTAAATACCTATTCTCATATTTCATTCTATTTCAAATGTGGCATGTGGGTTGATGTCAGAAATATATTGTGATCTCATAAATATATGGCATCACAATCACTTTGTGACATCACAGTGCCATGGTGATATCAATAACACACTGTGATATCACAAACCTTCCCTGTCCTAAGTCTTGTGATGTGCAGCAATTGTGATGTCTTAGGCCCTTTATGAGCTCATAATCTGTTTTCAAACTTATAAAATTGCAGTTATGATATATGATATCAGAAATCCACTGTGACATCATGACTATTGTGACATCACACTGACAGACATCATAAAAATTGTGTCACACTGTGACATTGCAATCCTCCTAGGACGTCATGATATTTGTGAAAATACATGGCTTTGGAGATACCACAGTCTGTTGTGAGCTCATATTCTCTGTGATTTCATGACAAATGAGATCCATTATGCCATTGTGACATCATAGACCCCTTATCGTATGGTATCACCAATTAATTGTGACATCAAAACCTTTTGTGATGTCACAATGTGACACCATGATCATGACATCTGTCAGTGTGATGTCACAATGGTCATGATGTCATAGTTTATTTCTGTTATCTCGTCATACATGAAGTCATATCTCATACATGAAATATGAGATTGAAACCAATTATGAGGGCAAAAAGGTCAAAGATATCACAATGTCAGATGTCACAAAAGTTATAAGGACAGGAGAGATTTGTGATGTCCCATTGTGTTAGTGATATCACAATGGTACTGTGATGTCACAAAGTGATTATGATATCAAAATGGTTATATAGGCACAAAAATGCGTTTCTGATATCAACTCTAATGCCACATTTGAAATACAATGAAAACACAGAATAGTCATTCACAATGTGTCTATGATGTCACAACGAGGATCGTTGTCATAATGCGATTCTGTCATTGAGTTTGGTGATGTCACAATGAGCTGATGCTCTCGTAATGAAAATGTGATGTCACACTGTTGAGGATGTCACAAACACTTTTTGATGTTATAATGGCATGTCTGATCTCAACTGTCAGTTCACAACAAGGATATGGGTACACAAAGGGACTGTGATTTTGAAAAGGGCATGTTATTTTTCAAAGGAGATAAGAGGAAATAATAGATTTGAGATGTCACAATGGAATCACGATATCACAATGATAATGTTGTCACAAGGGGTTTGTTATGTCGTGGTAGTGATGATGTCAAAATGGGTTTGTGATGTCACAACGAGTTTGTAATACCACAATCAGATTTCCAATTTCAATTGCTACTAGTTCACAAGGAGGATACTATAATAATCAGCAGGGCCTGATAATCTATAGGGTCTGATAATCAGCATAGACCAATCTCCTGGCCAGCTGGAGAGGACAAAGAATGCCACCAAAGAAGGTAAAGCATCCTGTGTGAGGGACTGGTGCATTAATCACCACGTGTTGAGCTGTTAAGAAGTGATTGGGCTGTGGGCAGTTTGGGATGTGATAGTTGAAAACAGGCAGTTGGAGTGGAGAAGGGGTACAGACTTTATATTGGCTGCTTGTTCAGAGCAATAGAAGGTGAGAGAAAAAGGAAAAAGTCCTGGAAGGAAGGAAGTGGTGTGATAGCATAAAGGGAAAGACCTGGGTTGAGAGGAAGTTGAGGGAGGGCAGAAGGTGAAGGATGGCAACCTACGAGCCTTGCAAAGCAGTTCAGGTCTCTGGAGATTGGAGAGTCCTAAAGAAAAAAAGGAACTGGTAGAAGGGAAAAAGGAAAAGACCTCGAAAGAAGTATAGGTCTGTAGTGGAGGAGAGACAAATAGAAGAGGAAAAGCGGCTTTCCCTTTGATGTTTGGAACTTTGGATATCATAATTATGGGGGTTGGTGGTTGAAAGAACATTTATTATATAAAATGTGTCTCGATGGATTTTCGTGAACTATAGAGGTCTTATTTTTGAAGACTCCTTCGAGATAATCCTTTTGGATTGCATCAGGCCTTGGCCCCAGGGAAAAATCCCCATAGGTGAGAGTGTCAGCCCTCAGGGTTTAGAGTCTGCCTCGAGTTTTTGTCCCCAGAGGTCCAACATGGACAAAAGTCATTTATGTACCTCTAGAGTTGCATCTTGGCAAGCTTGCCAGCTTGTTTTTGGATGCCTCTGGAAGCTATTTGTGGCTTCCTTGGGATGCCATCTGGAACCTACTTGAGAGATAATGTAGGACTTCCATGGGAAGCCATCTGGAACCTCATCAAGATTACATCTGTGACTTCCTTGAGAAGCCATCTGAGACCTACGGTGGAGGTCATCTGGGGCCTTCTCCAGGGGGCATCTTGGACTTTCTCCAGAGGTCATCTGGGGCTTCCTCAGGAGGCCACCTGAGACCTCTTCAAAAGTAGTCATTGGGGCTTTCAGAAGAGGCAATCTAGGACCACTTATGAGGTCATCTGGAGTTTGTTTGGGAGGTCATCTCAGGCTACCTTGATGAGAAATCGATGACCGTCTTTGGACATCATCTGAGACTTCCTTGAGAAACTCTATAGGACCTTCTCTGGAGGTCATCTGTTGCTTTCTCAACAGGGTTACCTGGAACTTCCTCTGGAGTTCATATGTGGCCTCCTTGAGTGGCCATCTGGGAACTACTTGAGAGGTAATCTCAGCATCATTGAAAAGACATCTGGAAACTCCTTTGGAGGTCATCTGACACTTTCTTGGGAATCCATTTGGAACCTCCATGAGAGGTCATCTAGGGCCTCCTAGGGAGGACATATGTGACATCCTCCAGAGGTCATCTGTGGCCTCTTCAAGAGGCAATCTGGGACGTTCTCTCTGTCATCTGGGACCTCCTGTAGAGGTCAAATTGAGAGGTATGGGACATGTGGGTTAAGTGTTTGTGGCTCTTGATCTTTGTATGTATGCTGATAGTTCTATCTGTGTCCTGTATGCACCTGTTTACTCCTTTTCTCAGGATGGGAGAACAAGGCCTTAGGTTGTCATATCCAAAAATATTCTCCCCCATGTTTACAGAATCCCTCAGAGGAAGATGCACTGATGTACTCTCTCTCCTATTCTTTGTCATCAGCAACTCAAATAAGTCCTCCCATACCAAAAGTGGTAACTTGTACCAGACTGAGGTGTTACAATGTGGTATGTTACCCTTATTACCCATGAGAGAAGAACATGGAGGAGATGGTGGGCAGGACCCCTTTCTAATATATGTTCCCTTTACAAGTAGTGACCTGTACAACTGGAAACAGCAAAATCCATCCTTTTCAGAAAAAAAAAAAAAACAGGGGTTTATTACCTCATTAGAGACAATAATTTTCACACACAAG
Source organism: Dipodomys merriami (assembly GCF_024711535.1). Classification (NCBI taxonomy): domain Eukaryota; kingdom Metazoa; phylum Chordata; class Mammalia; order Rodentia; family Heteromyidae; genus Dipodomys; species Dipodomys merriami. Next base: position 122,680 of record NW_027202340.1, read on the forward strand.
TACATCTGGGATGACTGTCAGCAAATTTTACAGGTGCTTTTCACCTGGTAGAAAAGGGAGTGAATACTATTGGTGACTTGACGGTGGTCCTTAGACCAGACAGTAGCCCCACTATTGAACCAGACTATTTGGAGCAAGTCTTTCCCTAGACTTACCCAAGCTGAGACTAACAGCAGTCGAGGTATGGAGGTGCTTTCCAATTATTTCCAGGTTCAGCTAGCAGGGATACCGCAGTGGCTAGAAAGCCAAGTCTTCAATCTAAGGTGAGTGAGATGGAACTGTTCCCCAGTAAGTACCCTAATGTTTTTTCTGGAACTTCTCCCAGAAGCCTATAGGACCTAAAGGCTACAGATCTTTAAGTCCTGGAGAATCAAAGAGCCCTAAATATGGCGTTTGTTACACAGTCAGCCACAGATATTAGAAGAAAGCTTGAAAAGTTAGAAGGTTTTGAGGTAAAGTGGTTGCCCAGTTGGTGTTTGATAACAGTGACACCCTGAAATAAAAAACAAGTCTAAGAAGGGAGTTTGAGTTTTGGTAGGAGCACCAGAATAGAGATCAAGAAACCTTTGGTAAAGACAGTACAATTCATTTAAAAATGGCAGTAGGGCACCTCTAGGACTAGATCAGTGAGCTTAATGCAAGCAAAATGGACATTAGGAAAAGGAATGTCCAAGGAGAAGAATGATAGAAAATGACAGGTTAAGTAAGCACATTAACCACCTGAAAAATGTAAATGACAGTTTAAGTAATCACATTAACCACATGGAAAATGTGTTCATAGGTCTGGAGAAACATGCAAAGGACCTCTGAATTCCATTAAGAAATTTTGGCTATGAAAAATGAGCTGGGGGGCTGGGAAGGTGGCTCAATGGTAGAGTGCTTGCCTTCCATGCACGACGCCCTGGGTTCGATTCCTCAGCACCACATAAGCAAAAAAAAGAGCCAGAAGTGCCAATGTGGATCAAGTGGTAGAGTGCTAGCCTTGAGCTGAAGAGCTGAGGGACAGTGTCAAGGCCAGAGTTCAGGCCCCATGACGGGACCCAAAATAAAAAGGAAAAAAAAAGGAAAAGGAGCTGGACCTGATATAAGAATATATTCGGTTGAAGTACATGTCAATTATAAGCTTTGAAAATTGTCACCAGAAATTCAAAGCAGCAGAGAAAGAAGGAAAGAGTAGTTAGCAGAGAAGACGGTGAAGTGCTGTGTCATAGAAGATGAGGCCAAGAAAAGTGAACAGGAAAATATCAGGCTCAAGAAAGAGATTTTTTTTCTCTTCAGAAAGAGTTGAAGGACCACTTGCTTTAATAGAGAATGCCATGCAAAGGGAAAGAGCAGTAGGAATAAAAACAGAAGAGCTAAACAAACAGTTGGAAGATCTGTCACAAAAATACACAGAAGTGGAAAACTAGAAAGAGAAACTACTAGAGTAAAAGCCCCAAAAGACTGCTGAGATCTTCACCATAAATGTAATGCAGAAGCATCGTGTCCCAGTGGAAGAGGTGGAGGTGGGAAATAATACCTCTGAATAGCACCTTTGTGAACTTAAGGGAGGCGCTGAAAAGCAAGCAAAGGTGTTGTGAGAAGGAGCAGCAGCTGGCCAGTCAAGGGAACTCTCCTGTGACTCTGCCAAAACACTTGCAGGTAAAGGAGCACATTGAGAAGGAGAGTGGGATCATGAAAGCAAATTTGAGAGAAAAGGAGGAGAATAAAATGGAAGAATTCTCCAATGGTCAGAGTATTACACAGGAATTAAAGGAACTATAGAACCTAAGATACAGGGAAACATCTGAGCTGATCAGGTAGCTTGGGAGACCAGTCTAAAACCAGTAGGTTCTCTAGAGCTACTAGTCATCAATATTTAAGGAAGAAGCTAAAATAAGTGTGGTAATAAGTGTGCAATTGTTGACACTGTACTTGTGAAAAATGCATACAAGCTCAAGCTTTCTGTCAGTTTACGTGTAGATATTTGCAACCTTGTAAATTGCCCGAGGACACTGCCTAAAACTGTTCTGAAAACCGGTGGGGCCTCAGCCTGACAATTCTTTGTAATGTGTGTAGGTAATTTCCAACAGGTAAATGCTGAAATTCTGGAACATATGGAAGGAATTCATATGTGAGGAACCTCAGATGGTGAATTTGGGAAAGTGGACTCCACAGAGATAAAGCTTGGAAAGTATGGCTATTGGTATCTCTAGTAAAAGTGGACATTTTTTCAGGCTGACCTGAGGCATGTAATAATACCTTGATTTGGCTTACCCTTAGCTGTGGGGTCCAAATATGGCCCTGCATTCATGGCCCAAGTTCTCAGTTATTAACTAATGCCCTAGGAATAAATTGGAAGTTACAATCCATTTATAAGCTCAGAGTTCAAGCACTAGAAAGAATGAATATGAGCTTAAAGGAAACTTTAACTAAATTAAATACAGAGACTGGCCATGGCTAGGTAAGCCTCCTCCACTTCACTCTCCTTCGAGTAAGATGTAGCCCTTATGTTAAAGTATTCAATCCCTTGAAATACTTTAGTGTAGAACACCCCCTTGGGTTCCTAAAATTAGGAAGGCTATATTAACAGAAATGTCTAACTACAATCTGCAGGCTTTACAACATATTCTTTTATGTACCTATCCTTTGGTAACCAAGGCCCACCGGCTGGATATGAAAAACTCAACCTGAAGGAGAGGGACTAAGAAAGTGATGGAACAGTAGGGAAAAACCACAGCTCTCTCCAACCAAATACAGAGTTTGGATTTCAATGCTCTCTTTCTCCAAGTGACCCACAAAAAAGGCAAAAACTCAGAGATATAAAGGAAGTGCAAAAAGAAAAGGGAAAAACCTACACAGACAGTAAAGAAGGAAGACCCTTCTCCACACCCTTTGTTGGTGATGGGGCTCCACATTGCGCAGCTTATGTTACGGAGTTTTGTGCCAAGCTGCTTAAGTGCCCCAGGTCTGGACCCTCTGAGGACCATACACCCACAAGCATCCCATGTCTCCCAGGAGACTCACAAGAGCTTTGCCAACCCAGAATATACAAACAGAAATCTCAGAAGACAGAGCTGGAACAAAGACTCCCCTCACCCTCCCTGGAACAGAGCCTTTGCCGGGCTGGTAAAAGTAGCCCAGCCAAATCGGGAGCAGTATCAGCTGTCAACAGTGGCGAACGACCCTAGTGTCTCAGGGTGGCACCTCTGTCCTGCTGGTGTAAATAGCCTAGCCTAACCTGGAACAGCAGCAGCAGCTGGCAGTGGTGGCAAACCACCCAGAATTGGGGCACAATGCCTCTTGGCACTTGCCCAGACCAGCCAGGGGCGGCAGTGGTGGCTGAGGTGGGGACAGCTGGGGTGAACAAGTCCAGACCCATGGAGGTTTGTGCCTCTCCATACTGGCCTGCATAAGTGGCCCAGCCTAACCTGAGACAGCAGCAGTGGTTAACACCTTACTTGTGGTGAGGTGCCTGGCTTGCATAAGTGGCCCAGTATCAACTGATCCTGGGGCAGTGGCAGGAGCTGGGGCAGTGGCAGCAGCTGTGGCAGCAGCAGTGGCATCAACAGCGGCAACAAACAACTCTGGACACATAATGGGGTGTGGCGCCTCTCCATATTGGCTTGCATATGCACCCATGGTGGCAAAGATGGTGAACAACCCTAGACTTGAGGCAGGGTGTGGTGCTGAGCAACACCAGAAAAGCCTCCCTGGGCTGGCTTTGAACCTGAATACACAGATCTGCGCCTCCTGAGTAGCTAGAATTAAAGGTATTCACACCAGTAGGGTCTTCCTCTTGCAACAACCCTAACTTTTTCTAAAATAGATCATTTCTTAGTTCATACATGGAACATAAGCAAATACAAGAGGATCGACATAATACTCTGGATTCTATCTGAGCATAGTGGAATATAACTAGTTCTCAATACCAAGGCATAAAGTAGAAAACAACATGGAAATTAAACAGCACTTTGTTGAACAATACATGGATCACAGAAGAAATTAAAGAAGAAATTAAAAAGTTCCTACAATTCAGTGAAATTGAAGCTACATCACAAAAAAACCAATGGGACACAGCGAAAACAGTCCTGAGGGGCATATTTATTGCTCTCTGTGCACACATCAAGAAAACATAGAACAAGTAAACGATCTTATGATGCAACTAAAACTGCTAGAGAAACAAGAAAAAAATTGAACCTAAAGTGTCTAGATAGAAAGAGAACCAAAATAAGAGCCGAAATTAAAGAGACAGAGACTATGAAAATCATAAATGAAATTAATTTTTATAAGCTGTTTAAAAAAAGGTCAATAAAACTGAGGGACCACTGGCAAGAGTAACTAAAAAAATAAAAGAGGAGACCCAAATCAATAATATCAGAGATACTACAGGAAAAATTACAACAAACATCCAAGACATCAAAACAATCATAAAGAAATAATTCCAGACTTTACTCACAAAGGAAGGAAAACCTAGCAGAGATGGATGAATTTCTACAGAAATACAATTGCTATTCCCCCCTTTCCTTTTCAGCCATTTTTCTCTACCATGTATGGTGGGGGCAGCAGTTTGGTAAATTAACTTCTTTTCATGCCTGAATAGTGTGTGGTGTTCTCTTCATGGACTACTTAATGAAACCTACCTATTTAATATACCTTACAAATGGTGCCATGACTGGGATGAGGTTTTTGAGTTGGAAATGCTAGAATTTCCTAACCACTCCTTTTCTGCAAACCAAACAGCCTTGAGATACCATGTGAGACTTTTCACCAATACCATTGCTGGCCTTCACATCCACGTCCACACCACTTCTCTACTCTGGTGAATGAAACTACTCTCCACAGCTCTCTGTTGCTCAATCTCTGCTTAGATGTGGCGCCATTCCACAGAGCTCCTATGGCATTTAGCAGAAAGGATGGTCATCTCTGAAGTGGAGAATGCCTGGTTTGGGGGCTTAGCCATTTCTCTCTATAGGGGTCAGGGGCAAGCCGTCATGCCCGAGCCGTGAAACCCCACTGACATGCCTCCTGAGCTTCCTGGATAGCCAGATGACCTCATATTTTTTGCTCTTCTCAGATTTAGACAATTTATGCCTCTGCAATGATACATGGTCAGAAGTCTGTTTACTTTCAGGCTCTCTTTGCTCTCTGCTATTCATGTCCAACTTTCTATATCTCTACAACTTTTTGTATTGTTCCCTGAAGAGTGCAACATGGACTGGTTCCGGGGAACCCCTCTAGGTTCCCTCTCAAAGGCTAGCCAAACTAGGCTTGATTTTTTGTTCAGGCTATCTTTGCATTTTTTTCAGAAATTCGCCATCTTGGCCACATGGTGGCTTAAGGGTTTGGCCCCATCCAACCCTTACACTTCCACGAAGCTTGCTACTCCTCCATCCATCTATTCTAATATGCATTTCTAACAAGTTGCTCTTTTCACAGACCCTGGTAACTGAGACCCAACCATCTGATGTGCTTTGTTAGCAAAGATGCCTAAATATTGTTGTCAAAAATTTTAAGTTTTGAGTTTTACCTTTTTTGTTTTGTGTTGTGTAGTCTAATACTGACTACGTGATTCTAACATATTGGGCATATGTATGCTAAGATTCTCACATCTAATGAGTTTTGTCATTACAGAATATTTGGTCAATTCTAGATAAGGACCAGGTAAGCACTACTTATTATATTTGATCTCTTTGTTGTTTTAATTGGAAATAACAAGGAGCTTTTGTGGAAAAGATTGCAGTGCAAGCCAGCCTAGGCTGAAAATCCCTCAAACTCCATCTCCCAACTAACTTGCAAAGAGCCAGGGTGAAACATGGCTCGAGCCTCTTATCTCTAACCAGCAAACACTACAAGTGGTACCATCATTCAAAGTGTAGAGTGCTAGCCTTGAGCAGAAATGCTCAGGGACAGTGCTCAGGCCTTAAGTTCAAGCCTCCTTGAATACAATCTGGGACGAACGATCCCAGCAACAAGCACCTACAGTCAGCCAGTCTGAGGAACAAAGGAACATAGAAAGGAATAAGAGGAGATGATATCACATCAGCCACTTTGTGCCTGCCATATCAAAATTAACAAGAGCCGGAATGTCAATAGACGTAAGAACACTGCCCATCTAATGTCCATACCTGTCTACCTTTCAACTGGACAGGAATTTATATTCTTGCCCTTGTTAATTGACTTCTTATCTAGTCGCCAGGTGTCAGAAGAAGGTAGGGACATTTCTACCAACATTTTCTTCCCCAAGTCCTTCCTCTTGCGATTTATTTGCTCTCTAGTATTTTTATTCAGTCCCTCAATGCGTCATGAGACTTCTCCAGACTTCGTCCAAGAGACTTGCCTCCTCCAGACTTTATCTAAGGACTCAATGCCCAAGTGACAGCTGTTGCCTTCTGCCTTCTCCCAGATGGGACCACATATCAGCCTTTTCCCCTTACTGTCAATGCCGCTTGCAAACCGGAAGTAGCCAGAGAGAATCTTCACCCTTTTTCATAATTATCAAATGGCTGGAATGTAAGTTCTGAACAGGGACATTTCCCTCCCTCTTGGCTAAGTTTCCACCCAATATCTGTTATATAGGTAACTTTCAGACCTGGAAGCAATCACCTTCTCCTACTAAGTCGCATCCTAGGCCACCTCGGGTCACATGACTCCCATCTGACCTTCAGAGGGTTCCAGACCCTCAGGTCACATCTGGATCCAATGTTACCACAACTTTCCAGCACCTGGCCACACCTCTTCCTGTCCCTGGCCAAGATAAGTCCTGGATCAGAGGTGGGTCGACAACCCTTCCTTTTCAGTCATGCTTCTCTACCATCCATGGTGGGGGCAGCCTTTTGGTAAATAAACTTCTTTCCTGCCTGAAAAAAAAGAAATACAAATTGCCCAAACAGAACCAAGAAGAAATAAATCAATTACAAATGTCAGTAACCTACAATGAGATAGAAGAAGTAATAAGAAATCTTCCAACAGGAAAAGACCAGATCCTGATGGATTCACTACAGAATTCTATAAAGCTTTTAAAGAGGAGCTAATACCCACACTCCTCAAGCTCTTCAGAGAAATAGAAACAGAGGAAGTAATCCCAAAATCATTCTATGAAGCCAAGATCACATTCACCCCAAACCAGGTGAAGACCCAACAAAAAAAGAACTACACACCAATCTCTTTGATTAAGACAGATGCAAAGCTCCTCAATAAAATTGCAGCCAACAGAATCCAGAAACATATCAAAAAATCATATATTATGACCAAATAGTCTTCATCCCAGAGATTCAGGAATGGTTTAACATATATAAGTCAATAAATGTAATCCATCACATCAACAGATCCAAGGTCAACAACCACATGATTATCTCCATTGATTTGGAAAATGATTTTGATAAAAATTCAACACTCATTCATGTTAAAAGCTCTGGAAAAAATAGGAATAGAAGGAACACTTCATAAGACAATAAAAGCCTTACATGGCAAATCAAAAGCCAATATTATGCTTAGTAGGGAAAAACTACAACAAATTCCCTTAAAAACAGGAACAAGGCAAGGATGCACACTCTCTCCACTCCTCTTCAATATAGTTCTGGAATTTTTATCCAGAGCAATAAGGAAAGAAAAATACATTGAAGGGATCTACATAGGAGAGGAAGAATATAAACTCTCTCTTTTTGCAGATGGCATTATTTTATATAATAACGATCCGTAAAGCTCCATCCCCAAACACTTAGAGCTTATAAACCAAGTTAGCAAAGTACCAGGATACAAAATTAACCCACAAAAATCAGTTGGCTTTCTGTAAACCAACAAAACACAAATAGAAATGGACATCAAGGAAAGAACCTCATTCACAATAACCTCAAAAAAAGTATTTAGGAAGTAACCTAACCAACGATGTAAAGGTCTATTTCATGAAAACTATAAAAGCCTAAAAAAAGGAATCTTAGAGGATACCAGGAAATGGAAAGACTTCCTATGTTCCTGGATAAGCAGAATTAATATGGTCAAAATGGCCATACTGACAAAATAAATAAACACATTCAATGCAATTCCTATTAAAATTCCAATGACTTGCTTTACTGAAATAGAGAAAATAGTCCAAAAGTTCATATGGAACAACAAAAAACCTAGCATAGCCAAAACAATTTTAGGCAAAAAAAAAGGATGCAGGAGGGATCGTGATACAGGACTTCAAGCTCTATTGTAGAGCCATAATAACAAAGACAGGTTGGTACTTGCAAAAAAAATAGACCCAAAAATCAGTGAGAAAGGTTAGAGGACCCAGAAATATAGCAGCATATGTACAGTCAGTTGATATTTGACAAAGGAGCCAAAGACATAGGGTGGAAGAATCATAACCTCTTCAACTGCTGGTGCTGGGAAAACTGGCCACATGCAGAAAACTAAACAAGAGCCAAGATGTGGAAATAACCCAGAGGGGCCACTACTGATAAGTGGATCCAAAAATTGTGGTACCTATATACAATGGAATACTATGCAGCCATTAGACAGGACAAATTGATGGCATTTGTAGGGAAATGAATGGAACTAGATCAAATTATTTGAGTGAGGTAAGCCAAGAATAAAGAGACAAATGGCACAGGGTCTACCTGATATGTGGATTCTAAAGCCAAAATGCAAGAAGGTATGACAAAGTAAACAGGACTCGAGAAACAGAGGACAGCCACTCTTTTTGTTGTATCACCTTTAATGACTCCATGTTCTTGACTATGTAGATGGTAGAAATATGCTCGCAATGGAGGGAAGCCAAGAGGAGGAACAGAAACAGTGGGAAATGGAACAACATACAAAAAAGGGGTCCATCAGCTGCACTGGACATAGAAGAAAAATAACTAAGTAACCTAAACACAGTGATGTGAAGAGATGAATGAGAGGAAAAGAAGGAAAGAGGGAATAGCTTAGACTAAGAAAAAGGGAAAAAAATGTAAACATCACCTCAGTTGGGAAAAATAATTTGGATGGTCAAAGCTCATAGAATTAACAAACTTTAGACCATGATAACAATAATTTGCCTTGTCAATGTTAAAATGTGTTTGTGACTTTAACTATCACAATTTCACAATATTGTGAAATATATGTAATCACCTATCTCAATTTTTACAAAAATCTGTGAGAAGCGAAGGGTTATGAGGGATGGGTGACAATGTTGTCAGACACCTTGTATTCATGTACTGTTTTGTAGAATGGGAAATTCTTTCTACAACTACTTAAAAATAATAAAAATACAAAGTATTTAAAAAATAAATAAACAGGATCGCAACAGATAAGTTCAAATGTAAAATAAGAAATTAAATCCAATTATAAGTCCAATTTCTTTGGGGACAGTGATACAGTTTATTCTATAGCAAGTCTACTTCAGCAATAAATTCAAACGCTAGACCTCAAGTAAGTGAAATAAACTAAGAAATGGAGATGAAAAAAAAAACTTCACCCACTCTTTCTTGCCTGAACAGCTGGTGTGGGTAAAAATTCATCATGCTCCTGTATTAGAACCAAAGTTGCAAGGACCATATTTGTTGGTGCTAGGACCAATATACAGAGAAGGCTGCAAGATGAACTGTTTAGAAACACTCAGATGATCCCTTAAGGATAAGACTTACTAAGTGTTAATTACTGCTAACTAGTGTGTTTCTATAATTTACTTGTTTTCTATTAAATTTACATTTTAAGCCTGTTCATTGGGTGGAAAGAAGGAAATTTTTAGGATTTGGTAAGAAGGAATCAAGGATTTGATTGGACATGAAAACCAGTGGGGTGTATAAAGCAGCGGGGTCCTAAAAATCAGCAGGGCTCACTAATCAATGTGGCCCATGTCCTGGCCCACTGGAGTGCATGGGACATACTACCAAAGGGCCAAGGTATGTTGTTGGAAGGGGTAGGATGTCATCCTCAAATGATTGGCTGTGAAAAAGTGATTGGGGAACGGGCAGTTTGTGAAGTGATGGTTGAAAACTGTTAGGCAGGAGACCAACCGGAGTGATAGAGTGGTTCAACCTATGCATACACTGCATGGTCAGAGAAATGGAATTGGAGAAAGTCAAGGGAAGGAAGTGGTGAGACAGTAGGAGGGGAAAGACTTGGGAGAAGAGGAATTTGAGGGAAAGTAGGAGGGAAAGTATGCCAATTGGCCACCAGGTCAGAGAAGTGTAGGCCTGTGGATAGTGGAGAGGCCTAAAGAGAAAAAGGAAGTGATGGAAGGGAAAAAGGGAAATGAAGGAAAGTCTATAAAGAAGTAGGGAATAAGGGAAAAGGACAAAGCCTTACCTATTGAAGTTTGGAGCTTTGGAGATGATAATTTGGGGAGTTGGTGCTTTGCAGACCAATTAACTATGTGTGAGTGCCCATTGGGGGTCTGAGATTTGGTGTTAGGGGCTGGCTTGTCCCTGAGTGTACAGCCCAGGACAAGGTAAATGAAGGAACATTTTGAGTGTTAATAAAGGTATTTTCAATGTGCCTCATCGGATTGTCTTGTGTTTTATGCATCATAAGTATACTACTTCATGTTAGTAGTCTCAAAGGCCACGAAATTTGTAGAATGTTATGAGGTCATAATTGTTTTGCAAATCCGAATGGGACAGTGATGGCAATATGATGTCACAATATCAAGTCATAATAATATTTTGATTTAATAATTAGTTGGTGATTCCATAATGTTGATGAGGTCACAATAGGTTTATGATGTCACAATTGGATTGATGATGTCACAATGGCATGCTGGACTTCAATTTTCATTAACTCCCAATGAGAACATGAATTCAGAATGGGATTGTGATATCTACAAAGTCATGCATTGGCCCAAATGTGAATTACCAAGAGGTATGTGATATCACAATGTAACACAATGCTCATGATATCTGACAGTGATGACACAATTTTCATGATAGAGTGCATTTCTAATATAACATGTCATAACTGAAATAAGTCAAAACCATTATGAGATCACAAATGCCTATGTATCACAAGGGCATCATGTCAAATTTATGAGGAAAGGACCGGTTAATGATGTCACACTGGTGATCCTGCCTCCAAGGGGTTGTAATATTACAATGATGTAACTGATCTTAATTGTTAGAAAACAATGATTATATGGGTAAACAACTGAACTTTTATGTCACAAAGATCATATGCTTTTTCAAAGGTGCTAAAAGGTCATAACCGATTGAAATATCACAATGTGATTGTGATGTCACAATGGCAATGTGTTACAGCAATAGGTTTGTGATATCACTTTGGTAATGAGGTCACCCATGGAATAGTGATGTCACTACTAGTTTGTAATTTTACAATCACATGTCTGATTTCAATTGCTACTAGTTTACAATCAGGACAAGAGTTCAAGGAAGGCGCTAGAAATCCTAAAACCCATGACTTTTCTAACATGTGATGTCATAATAGGTTTGTGAAAACAAAATGGCACAGTGATATCACAATGTCAATGTGATGTCACAATATCATGTCATAATAATGTGTTAAGGGAGTTCAGAAGAAGATAACTGAGGAGAGGTTGGATTCGAAAAAAGCTCTCTAATAGAAAGCGGTTTTAGTGTTCCAGTAAACAGGCATAGGCTAGAGAATCACACGTAAGTGTGCCATCACAGTACAAAGAGTATGGTCAGAGATGGAAAATCCAGGCAAGGAAAGAGATCTGAGCACTTGCCAGTAGCCACGGCTGCAAGGGCTGTGGTGGCAGCGGTGGCCATAGACATCATACCTACAACAGAGAGTCCAGGACAAAGGAGTCAGACACAGTAGAGTAGCAGATTCTACTCAACACCAGCAAGAACTGAGAAGGAGCAGATATCTTCTTCCTGCAGATTTCAGACCAGAAAGGGTCCAGAAACCAAGAATCTTGTGTGAGTAGAACCCTGACTGCCTCCCTCCTTCTCAGGGAGCAGAGGTGAGAAGGCCGCCCCTCCCCTCACCACCACCGGAGTTCTCCATCTTTGAAACTGACAAAGGCCTGGTTGAGCAGATAGCTCCTACTCAGGACTTGGAAAAAAACAAAAAGAGTCATTTTGCAGGTCACAGGAACTAGAAGTGACCTGCCAGGCTCAGATCCACCCAGGGGAAAGTCACTCTGCCCAGGCAGAGTAAACTTTGTCCTAAGAGAAGAGACTTTCTTCACCGGGTAAACAGAGCCAGAAGCTGCCCACCCTACAGAAGCCTAGACAACAATTGAAATTCAGTAAACATAAACCCTGAGAATGGCTCCAAGCTGGGCTCTGTGAGTGTCTCAGGAGCTAGCCCCTCAGGGAAAAGCTACTGTTTGCTGAAAGGCTTCAACCCTACCCAGAACCTAGCCTCATCACAGCATATCCAAACTAGAGGAAACAGACATCTCCCTCTTTGGTGATACTCAAAGATCTCCCTCTCACTGAACTAGCCTGGGAGGAGAATCACAAAATCGTTCCTAACACAGGGCATTTTCTGCCTGACCAAACTGACTTAAGAAACCAATCAAGCCATAGGAAAACCAAACACCACAAGAAGACCAGAGACTCCACCAAGACACTGGTTATAGACACAGGGGAGATACAGGCTCTTCCCATGTCCCCTCCAAACCCCCCCCCCAAAAAAAAAACACAAAGAACTCTTTTTTGAACTTTTTTTTTAATTTTTATTTTTAAGTGTTTTCTGTTGATCTTTATTTTCTCATAAATTTTATTTTTAATGTGTGTGTGTGTGTGTGTGTGTGTGTGTGTGTGTGTGTCTGTGTGTGTGTTTGTGTGTATGTGTTTAATCTCTTTGCCCTTTTGGTCCTTTTTTATTGTTTTCATTTTTTCTCTCTTTCTTTATTTTTTGCATGGCTTAATTATTGCTCTGCTCAACTCCAGATACATACCTGTCTCAATTGTTAGACCTTGTCCCCCATTATGTACATACTTAAGCCAGAAATTTATTACTCAGTCACAACCACTTGGGCTTAACTTCTTTAATAGCAGTATTATCTCTTTATACCTACATAATTTTCAAGTAACTAATTTAAAAAATTTTATTTTTTAGTTTTCACGTTTCCATTCTATCCCTCCCCTACTCTCATCCTATCCTTTTCTTCTCTCAATATCATATCTTTACACTTACATTATTTTTAAGTTTTTCATTTCTTAAATTTAAATTTTTGTTTTTCCATTTTTTTCTTTTTTATAAAATTTCTCTCCTATGATTCTGTCCAATCCATTTCCCTCTAGAGATTAGGAATTGCTTATATTACTCACATTTTACCTTTCCACAACCCTCTAGTCCTACTTTTCCCCACATATCTCCCTGAAGCTAATAATTTCTGGTTTGCCAAATCCTTCTTCGTTGTTCTTAACCCATTAATCCATGGTTGTTTGATTTAGAATAGATTGTATCTGTTGAACTAGATTGTATCTGCAGCCATTTTGGTTGTGCAACTGAAGGACTCTGGTTGATGCTTACCTTAAAATAGTGTTCTAGCACAAAATTGCTGTTATTTTCATACCAAATGGGCAGGACAAGCCGGAAAAACACAAAAATAATGGCAAGTCAATGTATCTGAACTCCCACTAATGATAATCAGGTGACAGAATAGTTAATGATAATAATAATAATTAATAGTTCCCCAAAAGCTCTACAAACACTACTGGTAAACATGGTGAATGAAATGATTGAAAATTTACAAAGGTCTTAGAGTGAGCATGATAGGGACCAAGAGGAGGCAATCCAAAGAGAAGTACAGGAATCTTGTGAGAATTAGGAAGCTACTTAAAGATTAATAAAGGAATTGCATAAGCAGGCTGAGAACAGTCATAGAGAATTACAGGGATTGCTTTAATGTGAGGAAACTAATCGAAGAGTAACATAGGAATTGCGAGGGCATGATCAGAATAGACAGAGACAAATAGAGGAGAGGCATTCAAAAATCCATAAAGAGACAGCTGAAACAATTCAAGGCGACCACAAAGGGAATGCAGAATAGAGCCTGCCAGAAGGAATGGGAGTCCAAGGAAACCATAACCAATCAGCTAAGTGATCTGAGAAAAAACACTGAAAGCCAAATTAAGGAAGTAAAGCTCATACAAGATCTAAACCAAAGCTCCAACAAAGAATTTGAATCCCTCAAAGCCGACCAACTAGAAGGAAAAGAAATTAAAAACAAATAGAAAGTCTTGACAGTAGGTTAGACCAGGCAGAAAATCAAAACTCGGGGATTGAAGATAGCCTAGATATTATAGAGAAATAACATACCAAGATAAATCCAAGAAATATGATAGATCTATTCTATATTTGGAATACACCATCAGAAGGACTAATCTGAGGATAATGGATATAGAGGAGCACCTAGAGACAGAAGTTAATGGTGTAGGAAATTTATTTAACAGAATCCTAACAGAGAACTTCCCAAAACATGCAAAAATATAGACCTATGGCCTATTCAGATACAAGAAGCCAAATAGACCAGAACAGAACAGGACATTTCACCATCACATTATAATCCGCACAGGAACAATTCAGACCAAGGAAACGATCCTTAAAGCTGTCAAGGAGAAAAGGCCAATCACCTATACAGGGAAACCAATTAGAATATCCTCATATTTCTCAGCAGAGATGATTAAAGCCTGAAGAGCCTGGAATGATGTATTCCATGCCCTAAAGACAAACCACAACAAAGAATAGTGTACCCAGCTAAACTCTCCCTCATAACTGAAGGTCAAATAAAAATTTTCCATAGCAAAGAAAAATTGAAACAATATATCTCCACAAAACCAGCCCTACAAAGGTACTTAAAGATATCCTATACATAGAAAACTAACAAGACAACGGCCAAGAAACGGCATCTAAGGGCATAAAATTAGAATTCAACATGAAAAGCGACCAAAGGCAGTCCTGTAACACATGGAGGCTGAACAACACACTGTTGAATCACCAGTGGGTCATGGAAGAGATTAGAAAGGAAATGCAAATGTTCATGATATTCAACAAAAATGAACACACAAATTACCAGCTCCTCTGGGACACAGCAAAAACAGTACTCCGAGGCAAGTTTATAGCTCTGAATTCCTACAACAAATTAGAGAGATCTGAAACCAACAATTTAATAAGATATCTGAACCTACTTCAAAAAGATCAGCAAAATAAACCTCAATCCAGTAGACAGAAAGAAATAAAATTAAATTAGAATTAACTGAATTATAATCCAAAAACCCCATAAAAAGAATCAACAAAACAAAGAGTTGGTTCTTCAAAAAAATTAACAAAATTTACAGACCCTTAGCAAATCTTATCAGAAAAAGAAGTGAACACACCCAAATAAACAAACTCAGGGACGAGAATGGGAACATCACCATCAGAACATTATATTCTCAAAACTCTATGCTAATAAGTTTGAGAACTGGCAGAAATGGACTTTTTCCTATCAAATATCGTCATCCCGAAACTCAACCAATATGAGTTAAATCAACTTAACATGCCCATATCAAGAATAGAAATAGAAACAGCAATAAGAGACCTCACATCTAAGAAAAGCACAAGACCAGATGGATTTACAGTGGAATTCTAGAAGGCATTCAAAGCAGGGCTCACACCAAACCTCCTCCAACTATTCAAAAAAATTGAAAGAGTAAGTTCACTACCAATTCATTCTATGATGCCAACATAACCGTTATCCCAAACCAGGCAGGGGCTCATCAAAGAAAGAGAACTATAGACCCATTTCTTTGATGAAAATGGATGTTAATCACCTCAACAAAATTTTGGCTAATCAACTTCAACAATTCATTCAAAAAATCATACACATGATCAAACAGGATTTATTTCAGGGAGGCAAACTGGTACAATATATGCAAATCACATAATATAATTCATCACATCAACAAGAGCAATGATGAGAACCACATGGATATATCAATAGATGCAGAAAACGAATTTCACAAGATCCAACACCCCTTTATGATGAAGACTCTGGAAAAAATATGAACCAAGAGAACATTCTTCAATACAATAAAGGCTGTATATGACAAACCTACATCCAGCATTATAATTAATGGTGAAAAACGAAAGCCATTTCCTCTTAACTCAGGAACGAGACAAAGATGTCCACTCTCCCCACTTCTCTTCAATTTATATTAGAATCCCTACCTACAGTAATAAGACAAGAGGCAAACATAAAAGGGATCCAAATAGGGAAAGATGATGTACAACTCTCACTCTTTGTAGATGACATAGTCTTGTATTTAAAGAATTCCAGAGACTCCACTCCCAAATTATTCATGCTGATTCAAAACTTTGGTAAAGTAGCAGGGTATAAAATTAACTCTCAAAAATCAATGGCTTTTCTGCATGCCAACAATGAGAAGTGTGGCTGAAATCAGGAAAGCAACTCCATTCATAATAGCCCCGCAAAAAATAAAATACTTAGGAATTAACTTAATCAAAGAAGTGAAGGACCTTTATGATAAAAACTTCAAAAACCTGAAAAAGAAAGTCAAAACAGAACTTATAAAGTGGCAAAACCTCCCATGCTCCTGGATTGGAAGGATCAACATTGTGCTAATTGCAATACTTCCCAAGGCTATCTACCAATTCAATGTGATACCTATCCTATCAATATTCCAAACTCATTCTTCAAGAAAACAGAAGAGGCAATCCAAAAAATCATATGGTACAATAGAAGACCCCAAATAGCAAAAATGATCCTTAACAGAAAAAACAGTGCTGGAGGAATATCACTACCAAATTCCAAACTCTACTACAAAGCCATAGTAATCGAAACAGCTTGGTATTGGCACAAGAACAGACCTCAGGAGCAATGAAATAGAACTGAAAACCCAGAAATGAATCTACAGACCTATAGCCACCTAATCTTCGATAAGGGAGCTAAAATAATAGAATCAAAGAAAGACAGCCTGTTCAGTAAATGGTGCTGGCAAAATTGGTTAATCACTTGTAGAAAACTAAAGCTAGATCCTTATATATCACCCTACACCAGAATCAACTCCAAATGGATCAAAGACCTCAGAGTCAAAGCAGACACCTTGAAAACATTACAGGATGGAATAGGAGAAACCCTAGGTCTCTATGGCACAGGCTGAAATTTTCTTAATAGAGACCCAGAAACATGAAAAATCAAAGAAAGGTTAGACAAATGGGATTTCATGAAATTGCAGAGCTTCTGCCTGGCAAAGGACAAAGCTAGCAAGATCAATAGAAAACCCACAGATTCAGAGAGGATCTTCACTAGCCATACAACAGACAAGGGTCTCATATCTAAAATATACCTGCAACTCAAAAAATTGTATTCCCCAACAACAAGTCCTCAAAGAAAGAATTCCCCAATAAATAAGTGGGCTAAAGACTTACAGAGAAACTTCTCTGAAGAGGAAATAAGGATAGCGAATAGACACACGAAGAAATGCTCAAACTCCCTAGCCATAAAAGAAATGCAGATCAAAACAGCATCGAGATTACCACCTCATGCTAGTTAGAATGGCTATAAATAAGAACTCTAATAACAACATAAGCTGGTGGGGTATTGGTGGGACTGTATACTTGTTCAACCATTTTGGAAAGCAGTATGGAGCTTCCTCAAAAGACTCTACATAGAGCTCCCCGATATCCCAGCACTCCCACTTTTGGGCATTTAACCAAATGATTACAAACAATACCATACTAAAACTACCAACACATCTATGTTTATTGAAGCATTATTTACCATAGCTAAGATATGGAATCAGCCCAGATGCCCCTCAGTAGATGAATGGATCAAGATAATGTGGGTTATATACACAATGGAATTCTATGCATCCATAGGGAAGAATGACATTTGTTAGGAAATGGAAAGCCTTGGAAAAATTATATTAAGTGAAGTAATCCAGGCCCAAAGCAACATAAGTGCCATGGTTTCCCCTATTTGCAATAACTAGTATATGTCTGAGACAAACAGAAACTGTCAGACAAGTTGATGTTAGGAAAAATGAACCCTAAGATAAGGACTCAAATTGTTTTTCATTCTTGCTATTGTTTCTGCCATATTTATGACATGATTTATTTGTTGCTTTTTATGGCCCTCTCCCACGGTAAAACCCCTGTTTTCACTGTATTTGATGTTGGTATAATTTGGGGAAGACAAGGGAAAAACACATTGTTATACAGGAGGACTAATTACCACAATGACATATACAAGACATTATGTCGAAAAACGAACTTTTCAACTTTGGTGCAGAGGGGGTGGTGTGGTGGTATAAGGGGAGATATGAAGGGATGGGAAGGGGAAACAAAGGAGGAGGCAAAAATGCTTGATAAGAAATGTACTCATTACCTTGTTCATGTAATTGTCAACCCTCTGTTTGTATTCTCACAATAAGAAATCATAAAATAATAAAGTAAAATTCATGTCAATTTTGTTTTGTCGGTCATACTGCTCTAACACTGGTCCTGGGCACTGTCCTTCCTCTCTTCGGCTGAAGGATACCACTGTATCTCTTCAGCTGCAGTGCCGTTTCTAGTTTTCAAGAGATATATTGGAGATAAGAGTTTCACAGACTTTTCTGCCCAGGCTGACTTTGAACCACTATCCTCAGATCTCAGATTTTTGGGTAGCTACGATTACAGGCATGAGCCAACAAAGCCCAGATGTAAGATAATTTTTAAAAAGTAAGCTTATTGAATCTTCTGACTTTTTGCAATAAACAATCTTACTTTTTCAGCATTAGTTTATAGCTGTGATTTATTTTGAGATGTAACTGTAAATTTTTTAATCGAATCATATATAAGTTTTACTATTACTCAGTATCTCACAAAAATCCACAGTTATTGACTTTCCCCAAAGTCAATTATTACATACTATATTACTTACTATTATTATTACACTCTATATTACATATAATGTGAAGTGAAAATAGTTTGGATCATTTCATATAAATTAGTAGCTGCTATTTTAGGATTATAAATTCAAACCTGTGATTTCAAATGAAGGAAAGATTTTTGAGTTAAAATGAATTATGAATGTATAGGGTGTCCCAATTGAAACAAAAATTCTGAATTCATACAAACAAAATTATTTTCTTTCCACTTATGACTTTGCAGTAGTACTATTGGAAATAGTGAGGCAAGAGGAGGAAGAATTCAATCTTTTTTTTTTCTTTTTTTTTTCTTTTTTTGTCAGTCTTGAGGCTTGAATTCTGGGCTAGAGCCCTGTCCCTGTGCTCTTCAGCTCAAGGTGAGTGCTCTACCGCTTGAGCCCCAGCTCCACTTCTGGTTTTCTAGTGGTTTATTGGAGATAAGGGTCTCACAGATTTTCCTGCCCAGGCTGGCTTTGAACTGTGATCCTCAGATCTCCGTGATCCTCCTGAGTAGCTAGGATTACAGGCGTGAGCCACCGGTGCCCAGCAAGGACGAAGAATTCAAATCATGTCAAACCATGTCTCTTTATGAAGACCTGCCTATTCCCAGTTGTCACAACATTTCAAGTGTCTATCTTAGAATTCTATTTGGAAATGTTCTAAATCATTGATTCTTTTTGTACTTTCTGTTATAGGAAACAAAATATAGACACAAAACAATTGAAATAAAATGCCCACATAGTTGAAGTCACAACTGGAAAAACAACCAACAAAGTAGAACTCCCCCAGGAACAAAACCATGTTGTGCCCAGTTTGTTTTTCTTTGAGCACAAAAAACTCAAATACATGTTAACATGGCGTAGAGCCATAAAGATAACTGTGTCTCAGAAATACGGTTGTGTTAATTTGTAATTAAATTCATCTAGATGACCCTAATATAGCAAATCCCTTGAATGGATCAAATTGTTTAAAACAAATGTGTCTGTATGCGGAGTGAGATCTGCACATAATTAAAAGAATAAAATAACAAAATCATGACATACTTAAAAAATTCAAAAATGTAATGAATAACTCCAATAATATCCATATTGAGAACTATTTCCCCAAGTTACTCGTGCAGATTTGAAACTTTGGCATAGTATCAGTATACATCTGTAACATTATTATGGGTGTAGAATCTGTCAAGGAATTCATTTCCTCTTCAATCTGACAAATGAATATATGAAAGAACTTCTCCAACTAAATATCAAAACCTAACTAAACATATAATCATCATGTAAGCCCTATTGCAACTGGGGTAAAAGAAAAATCAGTCATACTGATTCTGTAGTTATTGTAAATGTTGCTTTTTTTATAAATTATTTCCTTTAGCTTGCATTTTTAAAACATTGTGTTACATGATGTATATCTTAGTAACTAATTTTGGATGCCTCGTTAAATTTTGTTCTGAGTATAATGTCTCACTTCAGTTCCTATCCCATAAAATGATGTTGATTACCAAAAATTCTAATAACCACTGTTTATAATACACAAAATCTCATAAGCATGACACCAGTAAGCATTGGTTAACATTTTGATATCATGGTCTCATGACTGATGAGTCCTATCTGCATGAGTATCAGTGTACCTAGATTCCTCAGCCTGAATTTTGCTACTGTTAAAAAATATTTATATCTTTGTCACCGATCAGAGATTAAATCTGAGTATAAAGCCTAGAGGAAAATGATAAAGTAAGAATTTAGCTTTTTTGGATATAAACAAAATTCAGCATAGAGTAACTCACTGGTTTGAAGTCAAACAATTTCTCCAAAACATTCTAAACATTTCCTTACAATGTGTATTGTTCTCAAGAAGGGAATGGGTAATGTGAAAAGAGGACTAACCAAGCATTGTCTCCAAATATACACAATTTGGATTACCCTCTACATTTTGATATAAGCATTTCTGATAAAAACTGTTTGAATAATTGATTATCAGGTCAGGTATAATATATCCTAGTTTTATATACCAAACTACATTCAGAAAATGGTATATACCAATTAACTAAAGAAAGTCCTGGCAGAAAAATGGCATCTCTATAATATGTAATGCCCAATTCTTAGGTATTTCATTATGCCTCAATTTAATGCACGTGAATATTTAAATGATTCATGAAGTATTAATTAAAATTGATCAGTGTTTTATAATATAATTTTGTATAATTTTATCCTAGAATCATTCAATAATGGCCCATTCAATCAGGACATACATCACATTCCACTGGTATTCATATGGATAGGAATGAGTTTCTTATGATCTTCTGCAATTTGGAGATGGCCCAACCAGGATTCGAACTATAGGCTCCAGCTCCCACCACTTAAACCTGAGGATAGGGAACTCACCGGTCTGTCCAAGAACATCAGCAAGACCAGTGATTAGTCAGGCACCCGTGGCTCTCAGCAGTCCTCCTTGATACTTACAAGTCTGTGATAGGAGGATCATAGTGAAAGTCACCCTATGCAGGAAAGTCCTTGAAGACCCCTGTCAACCTTCACTGCCAATAAAGCCAGAAGTAGAGCCATATGGCTACAGTGGTAGAGGACTTGCCTTAAGCAAAAGCAGCTCATGGACTGTGCCCAGATCCTGAGTTCAAGGTTCGGGACTGGCAATAAACAGACATACACAACAATATGTGCAGCCATCCAGCTTTGTCCAATCCAACTGTATTGGACAAAGTTCCCTGGGAAAGGGGCTGGGGGAGCTGCTGTCATCTTGACTCCAACCATGCTGCCTGCATCACAGGATACTGGCCACACCCCCATTCTTTCATGTTTCTTTCTGACCAATGGGATACAAGAATGGTGGCCACACCCACATTTCATGATGCCCAGCACCAGGATTCCCTTTGGTGTTTGACACTACCACCAGCAGTTGAGGAAGGTAGAGGAGGCTGAGTGGTGAGCATGAGACATGTGGCGACTTTGGAGTAGAGTGGAAAATTGATGTCCTAGTCAGATAATGAGAAAATAGAGGATTTCCTAGAGCCTGGGACCATGGCCAGCCCATCTTTCCCATCCCAGTGCTCAGATATCTGAAACAACAGGACTCCGTGAAAGAGCTACAGGCCAGAAACTACTTCCAGAACACCAACAAAGGAATCCTCCCATCAGACCTGCAACAATCAAGAAAACAAAGAACACCAAAAAGGGAGGGATCCCCAAGACAAACACCGCTGGGCAGCGTGATTCAACAGAGGGTCTGGCCAAAGGTGATGTAGACCGTGGGCCTTCCCTGCCTTTGGACACAGTCAAAGCCACCAGGGGCCAGAATGTCAAGGGTCCTGATACCATCAAGGATCTGCAGATGTGCTAGTGACACGTGATGCTCACCCTGGACTGCAGCAAAAGAAGAAACCAGGCAGGCATTCAGTGCCAAGATTCCACCACTGAAGCAGGAGATGACAGACCTGCAGGTTCGACCAAGTAAATTGAGGGAGAAGATAGCCCAGTTACATGAAGCACCACAAACAGAGCTAGAGATCCACAAGTCACCCATACAGAGATTAGTTTCAGCAGAAAGAGATTTACAATCTGCACCAGCCCAAATGAAGCAGGTGGCCAATGACAGATAACTAGAGTATGAAGCTCTTACCAGCCACCTGCAGGCCACAGAGCGGTGTGTGGCAGAGCTGGATATGGTGGCATCTGATCTCACTGCTGCACAGAAGGAGACCAAAATGTTCTTTGAACGGCTGAATGATGTGACCCTTCAGTTTGAGGAAAAGAGCAGAAGCTTCAATGACCTGCAGCAAGTGAACACAGAGATGCAGGAGAAGCTGGAAGTGCTCTGGACAGAGAACAGCACAAGAAGAACAGAATCTGCAAGTTCCAACTAGTGCTGGTGGGGCATGAGTTACTGAAGAGACTACTGGACAACCTGAGCTAGATGGTGACCTCAGCAAGTCTTGTGAGAGACACATTCACAGAGGACCTGAGCATTGAGAGGTCCTCATGGAAAGGAGACTCAGTGGCTGACTGAGCAGGTGAACCCACTGACAGACGAGAAGGAGAGAAAGGCAAGTCAGGTGCTGGAGAATGAGCTGGGGGAACTGAGAAAGAAGCTGACAGAGCCATGACTCCCCACAGGACCATCTCAGGTGGAGCTGCAATTGCAGGCCTAGGCTTACTGCACACAGATGGAGTTGAAAAACCTGGAGTAACAACTTCACATCCAGGTCCAGGAAAACCAGAAGTTCTGTCTCCAGAACACAGAGCAGGAGGAGCAACTGCAGAGACTGGAGGAGAAGGCCAAGGATCTGCAGGAGATACACTAGACACCTCAAGGCGCATGTGTTGGTGTGACCCATAGCCAGAGGAAGAGCTGGCCCTGCTGTGGGACACTCTCCACAGGGTGAGGGGTGAGAAGGAGGGGCTCAACAGCATCCTGGACTCAGAGCAACAGGTGAAGAAAGAACTGCCGGAATACCTAGACCATTCAGAGCAGAAGATAGAGGAATGGAAAGAGGTGGCTGAGAGAAAGAGAGAGAGAGAGAGAGAGAGAGAGAGAGAGAGAGAGAGAGAGAGAGAGAGAGAGAGAGAGAGAGAGAGAGAGAGAGAGAGAGAGAGAGAGAGAGAGAGAGAGAGAGAGAGAGAGAGAGAGAGAGAGAGAGAGAGAGAGAGAGAGAGAGAGAGAGAAGCATCATGGGAGCTGCAGGAGCCGCAGGAGCAGTCCCTGGTCCAGCTGCAGGTACTCAGAGCCACTTGTGAGCAGCACATTGCCTCCAATGAGAGGCTGAACTCTGAGAAGGAGGCCCTGCAGCAGCACCTACAGAGGCAGACCCAGCTGCTGGAGCTGCTGAAACAAGTGCAGGGCCTGAGCAACTGGGGGGGCCAGGTGGTGCCTCCAAAGTGGCAGGACATTCTCAAGTGCCTGGAAGTGACCAGACAATAGTCGGAGCGCCTGCAGGCCCAGCTGAGCTTCCTGGCTCTCCCTGGGGAAGTGGAAAGTGTGGGTACTGGGGAAGAAAAGGAGAGGAGGTTACTCCCCCCGATGTGACCATATGAGAGGATGGAGACATGGCCCTGACCTAGAGGGACGTGGATCTGTGAGCCCTCTCGGAGGCTGAGATCCACAGGGGACAACTGCTGCAGTAGCAGCGGCCCTGCTGCAGGTGTCCAGCCCACCTGCAGCTCAGTGCCAGACAGAGATGGAGCCACAGGCCCCGTGCTCTGTGAGCTGCCACCACAGCTGGCGTGGGGATGGCAAGTGGGACACGTGGGCATCCGATAAGAAAATCTGCTTCATCCACAACTTGTCTAATGAGGTGGACTTCCAGAGTCCAGTGGATGAGCTTCACCGTCAACGTAGCCAGCTTTTGGCACACATCCACACAATCGAGGATTCCCTCATGGCATGTGAAGAGCAGATGTTTGTCCTGGATGAGCTGTGTCAGGAGAAAGCCAAGCACGTGTGCTGGCTCTCCCAGGAGAAGATGGAGAAGAAGAGAAAGCTGCAGGAGCTGCTGTGGGTCCTCGATGGGAAGGCGCGGACAGGGGGCTCCAGATGCCAGCACAGGCTGAGCCCCCCTCCCCACTGCTTTAGATGCCTCAGGCTCTGGGGTGGGCGAAATGAGGGAGGAGCAGAAAGGTTTTGAAGAATTGCAACTTCAAGACAGCTTGGAAACTGCCAGAGGAGAGGTCGGGGTTCCAACCCCATAGTGACTCCACCATTGAGCACATCCTGTGGCAGATGCCCCACATCCAGAGCCGCCAACAGCTTGAGGGCTCAGGCAAGGAGCACTCCCTCCCTTTCTTCTCTAGACTGATGTGGATGATAACTCTCTATGTGACATACTGACTCTCAAAAGCCACAGCTGCCACCAGAAGTAGGTGGCAGGTGGCATTTTCTCAGGCCTCCATCTGTCACAAGATGTGGGTAAACTATGGGTCAGGTAGGGCAGAGGATGCCGGGAAGTGGCCCAAATTCAAGGGACATCTAATGGCCCATTGGTGGCCAGGGAAGAGACCCATGTTATGCTTATCACAAACAATAAATAGTTTGCAAAGGGAAGAAAAGCCTCCAACAAAGATTTGTTCTTCCAGTCCTGGGGCTTGAGCTCAGGGCCTGGCCACTGTCCCTGAGATCTTTTTGATCAATGCTGGTGCTTTACCAGTTGAGCCCCACCTCCCCTTCCAGCATTTTCTGTGTGGAATGAAACCCCTGGTGTCAGGCATGTTAGGCGACCACTCTACCACTGAGCCACATTCTCAGCTAGGATGATTCCTCCCCCCACAAACTCATATGGCCATTCCTCAGATAAATAGGAAGTAGGGGCTAGGATGAATATGAAGCACAGTCTGGTTCACACAGAAATACTCCTCTGCCCCCTCTTGGACCCACTTAGTTGAAGTTTCTCTTCTACCATTGAGGGGTGAGAGAGGGATGGGGGTGTCTCAAGAGAGGAGTACCAAGAACAGTGGCCCCCTGACCCCAAGCCTACCTCACACAAGTGATCCTCTAGATTCCAATCTTAGCTGACTCAGTGTGGATTCTACACTGGCTCCTCATCTCTTCAATGCTCAGGATGAAATAAATGTCAGCCCTGGCCTCAGCCCACACACAGGGTAGAACCTTCTAGTCCCAGACCGACTTCCATCTCTGACTGCCCCCATTTAGGCCAGACTCACCACTCACCATAATGTTGGTGGCAATGACCTCATGTATGGATTCCAGGA
This sequence comes from Dipodomys merriami, assembly GCF_024711535.1. Taxonomy (NCBI): domain Eukaryota; kingdom Metazoa; phylum Chordata; class Mammalia; order Rodentia; family Heteromyidae; genus Dipodomys; species Dipodomys merriami. The sequence goes on from NW_027202340.1 coordinate 148,187, forward strand.
AGATGGTCTGTAGCAAAGAGTAGATGCAACAGAGTGAGAAGGGCAGAAGGATATGGTAGGGGTGATTGCTCTGAGATCTTCCTACTTGGAGCCCTCCTGTCAAGCCAGAGTCATGCTAACCTAAGCATGGCCAAGACCAGAATGTGGGATGAGATGGAGGAACACAGGACTAAAGGAGGTACTGCTTTGTCTTGGAGCACTTGAAAATTCCAATTATATTTGACCCATACCAATCCCAAAGTCAACATGCAATGCCTCTCCTTGTTGCTGGCTGTGAGCACTGTCCCTGAGCTCTTTTTCTCAAGGCTGACACTCTACAACTTGAGCCACAGGAACACTTCTTGTTTTCTGATAATTCATTGAGGATAAGAGTCTCACACACTTTCCTGCCCAGGCTGGCTTGGAACCATAATCCTCCAGATCTCAGCTTCCTGAGTATATAGGATGACAGGTATGAGCCACCAGTGCCCAGCATGTGATTCCTTTTGAAGGCATCTTGGTGAGTCTGTATAAGGAGCCCAAAGGGCCTTGATAGACCACAAGCCAATCAAGGAGCTGGGATGGGGGAAGGCTGACCTTCTAGCCATACTGTTCCGGAAAATTAAAGATACCAGGTGGTTTTTTATGCGTCAAACACCTAGGCCAACAGCCATGAGGCTTAGTGGGGAAAACGTGGAGAATACCTAAAGATTGCACTGTAGAAATCTCTGATTTTGCATGCATGTGGTGTGTGTGTGTGTGTGTGTGTGTGTGTGTGTGTGTGTGTGTGTGTGTGTGTGTGTGTGTGTGTGTGTGTGTGTGTGAACTCAGGGCCTAGGCTCTATCCCTGAGTTTTCTTGCTCAAGCCTAGTGCTCTGCCATTTGAGCCACAGCCCTACTTGATTTTTGATGGTTAATTTTATGTAAGAGTCTCAAGGACTTTCCTGTCCAGGGTGGCTTCAAAGCATGACGGGGGCCCCAGGGCAGTAAAAGTAAACATAACTCACAGGTACAATCCCTATGGTGGGTGACTCCAGCCTCCTTGTGGCCAGACACGGGACATGCAGCCTGAGTGCTGATTCCAGAGCAGGTATGTTCCAACCTAGGCCATGAGAGCTCCAGGAGGTCTGGCTCCCAGAGGCCAGGTCAGCTCCAGGCCTAGCTAAGAGCCTTTGCCCACTGACACCCCAAGTTGGCCTTCCTAATCACTGTAAGACCTGTCAAAGAATAAACCAAAAACAAAAATTGGAGCTGTGCGTCCAAGTGCTAGAGCTCTAGCATTGAACCAAAGAGCTCAGGGGCAGGGCCCCCAAGATTTGACTTCAAGACCCTCAGCTGACTCTCCCCCAGTTTAGCTAAATATGAACTAGTAGGATTTGTCAAGTGTTTCTTAAGAATGGTAATACTGAAGAAATCATCCTAATTCTAATGTTAGCTGAACTTGTGACATACAGCTATACACTGAGTCCTTCACAGGGTCCTGTTTGCTAGGTCCTTCCAACATGGGGGTTTTGTGCTGAGTCCTCAAAAAGTCCTGTTTGCTAAGTCATCCAAAAGGGTGCTATGTGCTGAATCCTTGAGAATTGTGGGCCCTGCTGGTTTTTTCAAAGGGTGCTGTGTGCTGTGTCCATTACACAGCTACTGTATGCTGAGTCCTTCAAAAGGTGCGGTGTACTAATTCATCCCAAAGGGTAATGCTATGTGCTGAGCTCTTAAGAAGAGATGGACAAGGTGAATTTTTCAAGTGCTATATGCCGAGTCCTTTACACAGGGTGCTCTGTACTGTCCTTCAAATGGTGCTATGTGCTGAGTCCTTTGACAATGTGGTATGTGCTGAGTCCTTCAAAATTGTGCTGTGTGCTGAGTTTTTCAAAGGGTGCTGTACACTATTTTACACAGTGTGCTATGTACTCAGCCCTCCAAAGGGGGCTGTGTGTGGTCTTAACACAGGGTGCTATGTACTGAGTCCTTGGGAAAGAATGTACACATTGAGTTTTTCAAAGCATGCCATGCACTTATTCCATTACCTTGTGGGCTATGGACTCCCTCCATCAAAGGGTGTTGTGTGCTGAGTACTCTACACAGGGTACTATATGCTGAGTCCTTCAAAGGGAGCTGTGTGCTGAGTCCTTTACACATGGTGCTTTGTGCTGTTTTTTGAAGTGTGCTGACTCATCTCAAAGGGTATTATGTTTTGAGTCCTTGAGATGTAGTTATCCCCAACAATCACACACACACAAACACATACAAACAAACATACACACACAAACGTACAGACAAACATACACACACACAAACATACACACAAGTGTCACCGTGCACCATTTTGGTGTGTGGATTGGAGGGGCATGGAAGAGAATCACCTCCAGCGGTGGGGCTGAGGGGAGATTTGATACTCCGGGCAGGTACTGGGGTTGGGAGGGAGTGATGAGCTGAGGTGAGGCTATAATTTCCATGGCCTGGAAGCCTTTCCTTCCAGTCAGGGCTTGGCTTGCAGCCAGGGGTGGGGGCCAGGCCCAAGGGGAAGAGGGGGAAGGGGCCACGAGGAGGAGGGGTGGGCCCAAGGCACACTCCCATGGCACAGTGGCCAGGGGCACGACTCAGTGGAGGGCGAAGGGGTGGGGCAACACAGCCCATGAGAGGAGTGGGGGCAGAGAGAGAGCAGAGAGAAGAGCGAGTACATACAAGGGCAAGTGGCTTCATCAGCTGGCGTCCTCTCTAATCATAGTTCAGGTTCTGGTGGGGAGCACAGAGCACGTGGAGCTGGCACAGCAGGCACATCGCCATGGGCAGCCACGCGGAGGCACGGTCGCCATGGTGGCAAAGAGACTGAGGTCCCGGCAAGAGGGCCACAGGAGCGGCTGAGGTGGAGGTGGTGTTGGCTGAAGAAGAGGAGCAGAGGCCACATGCAGCCCTACCAGGCGCCCGCAGATGCTCCTGCACCCTCCCAGCAGCATTACATTTCAAACATGGCACTTTCGGCTCAGAACAGCTGCACATCTCACATTCGCTCAGAGGAGATGGTGCACCCCTGGCCGGCTTGCGTTTCCGAAATGGTCGCCACCCCTGGTCCTAGGACTATGGGCCCATGTGGACCCACAGCCACAACCTACAGCTTCTCCAATTAGTACATGTGAGTGGTGGCTCTGAGGGCCCACAGCCTGGAAACATTCCATCCAATCAACCACTGACCCGGACCTGCACCTCCTGTCTCTCCTTTTCTGTATCCTTCTCGAGTCTACCCTCTCCCCCCCCCCCCACAGTCTGCCATGGCCCTGTCACAAATGTGCCCCAGGGGTGGGGGGTAGGGGTGTGTGTTGACCTGGGGATCCCACCCCCATCCCTAGTGGCCAGTGTCCCAGGAAACAGAGAGATGCAGGAATGGGTGAGGAGGGGTGCCACAGAGCTCCTGGCCTGGAGCAGTGGGAGCCACACAGCCACACATCTGCACCCTTCCTCTCTCTGGTAGGAACCTCGTGGCTTTAATCAGAGGTGGGGAGCAGCGCCTCCACACCTGCCTTCTCGAGTCTTTTTCTTTTTGCTGGGGGTGGTGGGTGTTAGATGCAGAAGATAGGCCCTCCTTGTGGTGTGAGCCCTTGTCTTCTGTGCTCAGTCACCCTTTCACCTGAGTAGGGTCCCAGAAGAGCCCAGTAGGTATGGGAGGGCACTTGGAGTCAGACAGAAGGTGAATATTTGGGAGGAATATATCCACTCCGACCCACATACACCGAGCCTGTCCGCCCTCCCCCCCCCCCATCCCAGCTGTCAACAGTACTCACAGGGTGATCACATTTCCCAGCTTTCCCAGCATCTGCTGGTGCTCCAGGTCCATCTGGTCTCCTCATCCTCTCCAAGAATCCACCAAATCATCCAGAAGCATCTAGGCTGGAAGTAGGGAGTCCATCCAGGTCAGAGACCCCGCTGGGGCACCATTACCCCCTGCTTGTTTTCAGCACCGGCTCCAAGGAGCCACCTATCTTGGGACACCTTCACCAAGTGTCCTGGCCTAGGGTTTTGGTGAGTGGGGAATCAAGGCTGGTTGTTCCCAAGGGAAAGTGTCTGGCCCTGGATAAAGGGAGAGGCAGGGTTGTTCTGCATTATTAGAGTGGTACTCCATTTGGTTGGATCCCCTGTTCTGACCAGGCAACCCCCGTGCTCCAGCTTGTACCTTGTCCCAAAGGAGGAACCAACAAATTCAGGAGACACTGCTCTGAGTCTTGTGTGTGTGTGTGTGTGTGTGTGTGTGTGTGTGTGTGTGTGTGTGTGTGTGTGTGTGTGTGTGTACATGAGAGAGAGAGGGAGCATGAGAGAGAGATGGGGGAGAGATAGAGAGAGAGAGGGAGGGAGGGAGACAGACAGACAACAGACAGACACACAGACACAGAGATCATCTTTCTCCTTATTGAGCCTGACTGTGCTCAGGTGTGATCCGTTGGCAAATTGCAGGTGCTGCATGGACTAATCTTCTGTCACAGTTCTGGATTTGTGTGTGTGTGTGGTTGTGTGTGTGTGTGTGTGTGTGTGTTGGGAAAGCAGGGAGGTGAGAACAATGAAAACATATTTAAGGCACCATGTCTACAAAGAGCAAAAGCATTTTATTTGTGTGTGTGTGTGTGTGTGTGTGTGTGTGTGTGTGTGTGTGTGTGTGTGTGTGTGTGTGTGTGTGTTCTTTTTACATCAATGCCAAGTACAAGTCTAGCGATAATATGTGTTTTTTCCTTCACGGTTTCATGGCTCCTTTGGGGAAGGTTTCAGTACACGTTCCTTTCCACCTCTCTGTTCTCCCTTTCCTGTAGCCCACAATAGCTGCTGGGACTGCGTGGGTCTCCCCTAGGAGGCCTGTGTGAACCACAGACCAGAGTGGACACCTGTCCTTCTTTCTTCAGCCAGAGGACTCGTGAGGCAACTGTGACCACAGCTGTACTCTTCCAGCCAGACAGTCTGCTCTAGTGTGTATAGTTCAAGCTAATTCAAGGGTTGGGAATGTGTCTGCCAAATGTAATAAGGGAACGAGATTGGGGGGAGCAGTAGGGCAGGGTTTGTGAGGCTAGGAGGGTATGGGGAGTGGTGAAGGTTGTAACATGGCAGATTGTTCACCATCACTGAGAAAGAGAAGGGAAACTTACCAAGGGCATTGACTGTGTCCATGGGCATCTGGACAGGGGACTCCAGGTCCCCACTGGTCGCATGGATTCCCTCCTGGGGCAATGTACTGGTGGGCAGTCCTCCCTGGAGTCCTGCAGACTCCAGTCTGTGTCCAGCCTGGGCCATTTCCAGCAGGGCGTGGTAAGCAAGTGCATTCCCCCTGCTGAAGCCTGCTTGTTAACTGCCCTGGCAGTTAGCTAGGGCTCTCTGAATGCCACTTTCTGTACCCTGCTGTAAGCTGTCTGGAAGAAAAAGCAGACCATTGAATTTAGAACCCTTCAAGTTTGATTGGGACAACTCAAATGCAATGTTTTCCAGGTTTTTTTTTTCTTGAAGCTTGCAATTTCTACTAATGCCTGGGATGATGGGTCAAATTAGACAGATGATTAGAGCCCCCAAACAATGACGTTCAAAGCAGCACAGGAAGAGTTCCCAAGCCAGATGGTCTGCTGTAATGAATGTCATGCATTGACTGACTGTCTTCGGCAGTTGTTGATTCTCCTCCGGCTCTCTCTAGGGTGACCACTACAGTCAAGGATGTCGTAGGCAGCAGAGATTGTGACCTCACCATCGATAGCCTGCCAGCTGTGAGCAGAGACGATTCCCAACACCTGCACTGGACTCTGGGAGATTCAGAAACCAGGGATTCCTCGAGGATCCTTCTTCTGCAACATGAAACTTGGGGGCCGGATGTGGTAATCTTGACTGGACCCAGGGGGAGGAGAGGAGGCCCCTTGAGCCAGGCCTTCAGCTCACAGAAACCTCATTCACACCTACAAGGCGAATTGAGTGCCACAGAGCTGGTCAGATGCTGGACAGAGATCTTTGAGAAGATAGGTATCCCAGAGGCCCTGGAGTCCAGCGAGTATATACTGGCTCACATCCTGAGAGCCAAAACAGTTAAGTGTGGTGGCACCAGGAGAGGGTAAGAGGGAGGAGGGAGAACTGAGAGAGAGCTACATCAGGCTTCGTTCCCCCTTCTCCACAGAGGATTCTTACCTGAATCAGATGGGACTTTTCTGTAGTATTGTCTTAGACAGATGCTCCTTTATTCATCTAACAAATCATTACATTGTGCACAAGGCTCTGGGGGGTCATAGACAATGAAAAGTTCCAGGACTGGTTCCACAGCCCATGAAGAAACCTTGGATTGATCTGGATATCAGTGCTTCAAGCCTGTCATCCTAGCTACTTAGGAGGATGAGATCAGAGGATTGAGGCTTTTGGACTGGGCAGGAAAGCCTATAAGACTCTTGTCTTCAATTAACTACCAAAAACAAAACGTCAGAAGTGGCTGTATGGCTCAAGCCATAGACTGCTAGCCTTGAGTAAAAAGGTGCTGAGGGACAGCACCTAGGCTCCAAGTACAAGGCCCAGAACTGACACAAAGAAAGTAAAGAGAGAGAGGATGGAAAGACAGAAGGAGAAAAAGAGGAAAGTAAGGAAGAAGGGACAACATGCAAGCCTTGGTTTGGAGTCCCAGGATCAAGGGAGCCAACTATTCACAATCTATGTGGGGAGAGTTTCAGAGCCTAAAGGCAGTATGTAGGATCAAGCCACTGACTCCTCAACAAATTCATGACAGCCAGGAGCTGTGTGGTCACCGGCTGTAGAGGGAACCAGCCTCAGGTAGAACCTAGGGCTCAGGATGGGTAACCAGGTTTCAATTATCCCCAGCCTTATCGAGTTTATTTTCTGGTCAGGTTTCCAAGGGCTACAGAGGTATTGGGGTGAGAGAGTTTCAATGGGGGGTCAAGAGATAAGCTGGAATTTGAAGAGGGAGGATGGTTCCAGTTCAGGTGTGTCAGGAAATTGGAGCCATGACCTAGCCTGACACCATAGACTACCAGCCTTTGAACCAACTACACTGCTATTAAAAGTCCTGGAACCTTGGGTTCATCATTGACGACCTGGCTGTCATTCACTGCAGGATGCCTGTGCAGTACATCCTTGGGGACTAGGACTTTCAAGGGCTCAATCTGACGATCCCACCCCCGGTGTTCATTCCTTCACCAAAGACTGAGCTAAGCATGCCACTGCCACAGGACAGCCTGGGAATGAGGGCAGGAAGTGGGTCTCTTGGCTGGCTCAGTCTTTAGTCTAGAGGGCAGATCTGGGATTCAGAGAGGGCAGGCTGAATGTGGGGCAGAGCTGGGTAGAGGCTGGTGGGAAAACCAGAGGCACTGGGCTCTGAGCAGGATTGTTTCTTTGATAATACTCACAACATAGGAAAATTTCTGGAATAGAACAGCCCTCTTCACCTCCACAAGTGGGACCTAGATCCCCCCAGTCTCTGTCCCTTGACCAGGCATCCCTTTGGTTCCCATATAATGTGGTTGGATACTAGACCTTAGGTCACTGCCCAGTGTTCAGGCAGGTCAGTGAGAGATCCTGATCTTTGATAAGGTCAGGGGATCTTCAGTATGAGATTGTATTTGAATGTCCCAACTTGGTGCATGGTCAGTCCCATCTAAGCCTTCTTCTCTGAGAACTACATTGTTTTTCTTTTTTTTGGTATGTTTTTTTATTGTAAAAATATTCTACAGAGGGGATAAAGTTCCAGGAGCAATGTAATGAGTACATTTCCTATTGAGCATTGTTTACTCCTCCTGTTTTTTTCCCCTGCCAACCCTTCCCTCATATTTCCACAACTACCTTGCCCTGCCAAGGTCAGTGACTTAGTTTTTCATTTTTGGTTGGCACGGGGTTTAAACTCAAGTAATGGCAACTCTTCGCTCACATTGCTACACATTTACCAAGACTCTGAGTTCAAATCCCAGGGTAGAAAAGAAAACTGGCAGAAATTCCAAAACAGGGAGCTTTATTTTTTAATTTAGTTAAATAATTTATATATATATATATATATATATATATATATATGTGTGTGTGTGTGTGTGTGTGTGTGTGTGTGTGTGTGTGTGTGTGTGTGTGTGTGTGTGTGTGTGTATGTACTGGTATTTTTGGCCAGGCATGGGGTTTGAACACACAGGTCGTGGAAATTCTCCTTCAGCTTGGATCTCCCTTGGCTGGGTGCAGTCTCTGGACCCATAGCCGATCCTGGGATCCTGGGTCCAGAGGGCTTTCAGGAAGGAAAACAATTTGGAAAGCACAAAAAGTGGTGAGCTACAGAGACCTGGGTTTTACAATTTTTTCCTTTGGACAGTGACCATCCTGGGTCTGAATGACAAAGCTGCAATGTGGACCTGACCTACTATTGCTGGTGGCTGGTGAGCTATAAGTGAAGTCATAGTCCAACCTGTCAACATAGGCTCTGGGTTCAAATCGCAGTCCTGACATCAGTCGCTGGAAATCACAAGAGACTCATTCCTATGCATAGGAACACTGATTGAAAGAGTAGTTTAAACATCAGTCTACAAAATATTGGACACAATAATTCTGGAATGTTGATTGAGCTTAATTAATACCTTATTAAGCATGAAAATAATAATATTCCTTCAATGGTGGTTTAATAAATACCTAAGAGTTGGTAGGAACATAGTAGGTGTCATTCTATCATAAATAGATGGCTGTGGAACTCTTTACCAATATATATATATATATATATATATATATATATATATATATATATATATATATATATATATATGTATACCTCCGTCTGCCTATCCATGTATCGCTATTTTGACTGAACCTGGGGGTCGATCTCAGAGCCTGGGAACCACCTGACATCTTCATTGGCTAGAGGCTGCCATGCGCAAACTCACTCAATCATGAATTGGGCCTGCTAGACACTAAGTTCAGATCCTGGCACTGCCAGGCATGATGGAGAACATATCTCACATCTAGATGTTGTGTGATAGAATGTAAACAATGTAATAAATGGTATAGGTGTCATCAGAGTCAATAAAATAAATTCTAAATATATGAATGACACAAGAAATAAAATAAATAACCATACCAAAAACAATATGGCCTGAAAATCTGTATGGAAGTATAAATCCTATCTTTAAAATATATATATGGATGGGTTGGAAAGTGGCTCAGTGGTAGAGATCTTGCCTTGCCTGCATGAGGCCGTGGGCTGGATTCCTCAGCAGCACATAGAAAAAAAGCTGACAGTGGCACTGTGGCTCAAGAGGTAGAGCACTAGCCTTGAGGTGAAGAGCTGAGGGACAGTGCCCGGGCCCAGAGTTCAGACATATGAGTGGACCAAAAAAAAAAAAAAACAAAATCAAAAGTATATAAGGAATATCTTTTCCAGGCCTGAGGCTTGAATTCAGCCCCCCTATGCGGAGGGAATGGCAGTAGATCCTGAGATACTCGTTACTGGACATGGGATGAGTCATAAAATGTGAACGATCTCATCCTTGAATGAGTAGTTCGTGCATGATGCAAGTAGGAAATGATAGGTAAGACTCATGGGGTATCCATTATTTGTAAAGAAGTTGATGAAGCATGACAATAATCATCACAGTCATGAAATGGAGGCATCAGGAAAGATCCAAGAATCGGTAGTCACACAGATTAGATTCTACCACAGGTTACCACCTCTTCTATTCTATGCAAATATGTACTTATTTGCATACAACCTTCAGCTTATGAATGGATGACTATTGTGCTCCCCGCTGTCCCCTCGGGGGAGAGGGCTCAATCGCAGGTTCCAAAGGCTGGGGCGCTCATGTGGACCCATTTGCCACTTGGTCCTGCTAGGTCCCGAGTTCAGATTCCACGCCCTGCCAAAAGATTCATCGTGATGTCAGAAGTCAATCTTTGTACCTGTTTTCTTTCCTGTGCAAGTCCTGGATCTCAGCTGGGATGGAGAATGCACGGGTCACCCTGTGGCCATGGGAATAAGCCCAGTTATACCTGTCATCATATACTCAAGAAAATATAAAATACACACACAAATATCATACAAAATAAAGAGAATAACTATACTCAATGTACGATGCAGTCCACACAGTGATGTGCATATATATTCCATGTTTCAATGATCATTGAGGACAATTTTGGCCTCCCTGGGGTTCCATCTCAGTTCCTGGTAATGGCCCAGCTCCTTAGTGGCTCACAGTCAGGTGTGATCAGGTGGACCCATTGGGCGGTTGCGCCTCCTAGGCTCAAAGTTCGAATCCCAGCACTGCCAAAAATTCACCCTGATGTGAGAAGCCAGTCGTTGCAGCTGATTTCCTGTACTGTGCAAGTTCTGGGCCTCATCTATTAAGGAGAATGTGTACGCAACTCTATACTCATCGGAGTAGGTTGTCATCCAATTCACCACAGTTATATCTGTCATCCTATACTCAAGGAAATACACAATACATCACTGAATAAGACACAAAACAAAGAGAATGACTACACCATACGCAAGATGCCGCCCACCCATGTTTGGAAATATATATCCACTGTTTAATTCTGAATTTATGACTATATTAGTCCCAACTAGGCTCCATCTCAGGTCCCAGGAATGGCCTAGTTCCTTAGTGGCTCACAGCCTGCTGTGCTCACCATGACCCATTCACCAATTGGGCCTGTTAGTCAATGACTTGAAATTCCAGCACTATCAAATGATTCATTATGATGTGAGAAGCCTATGGTGGCACATGTTTTCCTGTCCTGTGAATGTCCTGGGTCTCATTGAGGATGGAGAATGCTATATAGGCAACTCTTAGCCATGGAAATAGGTTGTCATCCATTATATCCAGTTATATCTGTCACCATATGCTATAAAGTACACAATACATCCATGAATAAGACACAAAATAGAATGAATAACTACATTGAATGCAAGATGCATACCACACCTGTAGGTAAAGAGAAATCCTATGTCAAAAAAGGTGGGCTTGTTATTTTGTCCAGTGCTGGGCCTTCAAATCAGGCCCTGCACCAGGCCTGACATTCTAGTCTTCAAAGATGGTGAGCTTCCCCTTCCCCCACAGTGCAACAGAGTTACCCAGACCTGAGCTCAAATACCAGCACTGACCAAAGATTCATCTGGATGTCAGAAACCAGTCGTTGTGCCTTTTATCCTCTCCTGTGAAAGTCCTGGGTCTCAAATACAATGGAGAATGCATAGACAACCCTGTAACCATGGGAACAGGTTGCCATCCATGTCAGTACAGTTATACCTGTGTCAGTACAGTTATACCTGTCTCCATGCTTATTAAAATACACAATACCTCCATGAATCAGAGACAAAATAAGAATAATTGCACTGAACATATGATGCTGTCCACACATGTATGTCATTATAGATCTTATGTTTAAATTATGAATTTCTTACTATAGTGGACCACCATGGGGATCAATGTCAGATTCTGGGATTGGCCACACTCCTTAGTTACTCACAGTTTCATATGATCACCTTGACTGATTGGCCAATTGGTTTTGTTCTCCCCAGAGTTCAGATCCCAGCACTACCAACAAGTGGATCGTGGAGTAAGAAGGAGAGTGTGAAACTTTTTTTCCTTTTCTCTGAGAATCCTGGGGTTCAGGCATGATGGAGAACATTTCTACAAATCTAGATGTTCTGTGATAGATTGTCATCAATGTAATAAACAGAATGGATTTCATCATAGTTAAATCAATGTTAAATAAATGAATAAAACAAAAGATACAAGGAACACACCAAACATGTATGGACTGAACATCAATGGGTAAGTATAAATCCTATTTTTACTATATATATACATATATATAGTATGTTTTCCAGGGCTGGGTCTTGAATTCAGGACTAGTGAACAGGGCTGAATTTTTATCTTCATGTAAGGTGACCTTCCCCTTTATCCACATTGCTGTAGATTTACCCAAATCCTGAGTTCAAATCCAAAGCCTGTAAGAAAAAACTGTGTGAATTGCAAGCCAGGGAGCTTTTTTTTCTCAGCATGAACTCAGGTTGTGGTAGGTCTGCCTCAGCTTCGATCACCCTAGGATGGGGTGAAGCCACTGGACACGCAGGTGCTCCTGTGACCCTAGAAGCCCAGGTCTTGCAAGGAAAACAATGCACAGAAAAAATGTGGCCTTTTATGTTTTCTTTCTTTGCTGTGACACTTCTGGGTCTGAATGACACTGTTGCAAAGGGTACTTCACCTTGCATGGCTGAAGGCTGACAGACTATCAGAAAACCTTTGCCCACATGACAACATAGGCCCTCATTTTGAATCCCCATCCTGACACCAACCAATGCCAGGAGATACTAAAATCTGGCTCCCATCCAAAGGAACAACATTGGAATTTTGTCAGTGTCACAGTTGAATGAGTTCATTGTGCATGATGAACCTATAAAATTAAACAGCATCATTTTAGAAGGCTGGTTGATTTTATTTAATATTTATGAAGCATTAAAAGAATATAATTACTTACAGGAACATGATAATTTCAGGACACTGAGTGCTTTCGTTAATAGTTTAAGGTTTTAAACAATAACATTAATTAAATGGATGCATAATAAATACTCAGGAATTGGTAGTAATATAGTCTATATAACTCAATAATGTATACACATCTCTGGCACTCTATAAAGATATATATTTATTAGCATACTGCCATCTGCATGTCAAACTGTTTTTATTTTGTTAACCCCTGGGGCTCCTTCTCAAGTCCTGGGAACATCCTGTCAGCTCAAATTGCCAAAGAATGGCCTGTTGACACTCACCCATTCTGTTTGCTTCACAGGATTCTGGCCACACCCCCATTCTTTCTTGTTTCTTTCTGACCAATGGGATACAAGAGTTCTGGCCACGCCCATATTCCATGCTGCCAGCTAGCACTGGGATTCCCTCTGTTAGTTTACACCACTACCAGTAGTTGAAGAAGGTAGAGGTGGCTGAGTGGTGAGGAAGAGCCTCGAAGTGGCTCTGGAGTATAGTAGGAAATTGATGTTCCCACCCCCATCCTGCCCCTTCCCTCCCTTCAGGCGGTGCCAGGTTTCAAAGCCCAGGCAATGGCGTGCTGCCAGCAGGCCTAAATCCACGACCTGCTCCCTGCCCCTAGTCATCTGCTCTGGGCTCATGTGTCCGCTGCTGCCCCACTTGGAGCAGCTGCCAACAGTTTCTCTCAGCAGCACAGGTGAGTGGCTGCCACAACACCAACTCAACCCGGGTCAAACACCCCTCTGGGGGCACCATGATCCCCCTGCTTGTTTCCTCTTCCGGCTCTGATGAGCCACCTTTCTGCCTTGAGCATTTCTGAGATAGAAACTAAATATATGCTAAGGCTGCGTTGGATCGCGGTCCTCCTGTGAAAGATATGCTCCACCAGGCCTGGTCCTCTCTAGTTGGGATGGTAGACATGTGGCACCTTGCTCAGTCATTGATTTAAATGGATTATCCCAAACTCAGTCCATTCTTGACCACACATGAAGCTCTTGATAGCGCCTCAACCAATGGACCTCATTCTCCTCACAGGACAGTTGTGAGGAAACAAGGGATTTATACACAGAGATCTCTGGAGAATATCTAGGCAGAGAGGGAGCGGCCTTCAGATAAGATTTTGCCAATTCTGTGAGCATATGACAGGAAGATACCAGAAAGGGCTCAGTTGGGACCTGCTATTAATCGTGCATCAGGTGTGGGATTATGAACCGAAACATGGCTATCTTTCATTATTAACCTATCCCTATGAGGAAGGGGATCCTTCACTTTGTTAAATTTTGCAGCTAGGGAAACAGGCACAGAGAAGCCAGGTGACCTACTTATGACCTCAAGTTCACAGGAAGCTTGGCCTGACTTCTCTACCATGATCCCTAGGACAATGGGTGCTATTCAGTCCACTTCTTGTGGTGGGAAGTCCACTTCTTTTCAGTCGTGGGTCTTGAACTCTAGGATTAGGCACTGTTCCTGTGCTCTTCAGCTCAAGGATAGCACTCTATCACTTGAGCCCACAGTGCCCCTTCCACTTTTCTGGTGGAACATTGGAGATAAGATTCTCACAGATGTTCCTGCCTGGGTTGTCTATGAACCCTGATCCTCATATCTCAGCCTTCTGTTTAGTTAGGATTAGAGTTCTAAGCCAGTAGCACTGGATTTTACTGTAATTCTGGTTCTCTCTCTCTCTCTCTCTCTCTCTCTCTCTCTCTCTCTCTCTCTCTCTCTCTCTCTCTCTCTCTTTCTCATTCTATCTGTCTCTCTCTCTGTCTCTCACTCTATCTCTCTCCCGCTCTCAGGAACTGGTTGAATGGGTGCTATAGGAGGTGGCCCAACATCCCCAGGTGGCTGGAGCCCAAGATGGCCTACTCATTCTGGTTCTGGAGGTGTTCTGTGGGTCAGGAGGGGTCTTACTCAGCGTGTTGATACATCTCCATCAAATAAGCCTCCTGTGCCCTTGCTAGACTGTAAGGGTTATTAATTTTCCATCCAGCCTTACTGGATTTATTTTATTGTATTCTTTTCTTCATCAATTTCTATCACCTGGCCAATATTATGGTACATAGTTATGCAATGAAAATATAATGTCAACTTAAGAAAGTCATTTAGGGCTCTGGGAATGTGGCTTCATGATACGGTGATTCCCTAACATGCATGAAACACTGAGTTCAATTCCTCAGTACCACATAAACAGAAAAACACTGGAAGTGGTTCTGTGCCTCAAGTGGTAGAGTGATATACTTGAGCAAAAAAAAAATCAGGAATTATTCCCTAGGCCTGAGTTTAAGCCCCTTGACTAGCAAAACAAAAACAAACAAAAACAAAAAAAAGTTAGTAAATACAAAATAAGGAAACCATACTTGGAATAGATAATTGCTCCTGCCTTATGACACCTGACAATAATCCCTAATTCATGTACTTTACATATATTGGGATATTGTTTTGAAGAAAGAGTTTTGTTCTTTAGGTCACAGCAATTAATGGCTTGAATGTGCTTAGATGTCAGGTGAAGATTAATTCTGTAAATTCAAAGATTCCAGGTATTTGAATGGTCACTGCTAATCACAATAAGAAGGGTAGTCTAAGTGAGATTTGGAAATATTTTTGGTCATTTATGGCACCAAAACAGCAGAGGCAAATTAACAGTTGTGACAGAAAAGAAGGAATAATTCCAGAGATAATGAAGAAATGACAGTAACGAAGGTATGCCAGAATTTTTTTTTAGAGAACCATTTTTGGTTTTTGAACAGTTATCAACTAGTTTTATTACTCATTGCATTTAGCATTCTAAATCTCTTAGACTACTTAATTTCTGTTCAATAACTATCTCCTTCTGTGCTGTTCTTTCATACCTTATCTTCTTTGCTTTCTAAAAATCTGAGTCTTTCTATATTTCTCTATGAACATTTCCTGATACTAAATACACCTAAAAAGATGGCAGAAGATGCTAATGTAAGGATGCCATAGCTCATGAGTCATTAATGAATCAACATGGAAAGGAGGACATATTTATTGCTACCTCAAATTTTCTGAAAAGTTGCAATGCCATCATTTGATTTAAATTTCTATTATTTGTCTACATAGTGTCATTCAGTGAACATAAGTGCAAATATGCGCTGGGTGCTGGTGGTTCACACCTTTAATCCTAGCTAATCAGGAGGTTGAGACCAGAGGATTGTGGTTCAAAGCCAGCCTGGTTAGGAATGTTCATGAGACCCTTATCTTCAATTAACCACCTGAAACCCGGAAGTGGTGGTGTAGGTTAAGCGGTAGAGCACTCAACTTGAGCTGAAGACGTTAGGGAGTGCACCAGGATCAGAGTTCAAGCCCCACAACCAACAACAAGTGCAAATATTACCTTAAGTTTCCCCAAAAGGAAGGACAATATCAATCTTCCCAAGCAGAAAAAATAATTTCAAAATGATTCAGTGCACCTACTTTTGCTGAGTTATTTAAGTTATGGATTCTTTGCTAGATATATTCTCTTCCTTTAAACATTGTCAAATATTAGCTTTATAATAAACTTCATCTAATATTTTTTGTTTCAAAAGATTAGACTATACAATTGATGTCACTTAGCTTTCTCACTATATTAATTCAAAGCCAAACCAGTCAGGAGAGGCTGTCAAACTCTTATCGCAAATTGAACACCATGAAACCAGAAGTGGAGTTTTGGCTCAAGCAGTAGAATACTAGCTTTGGGGCAGGTGGGCAGGAAAACAACTGTTCAGGGACAGGATCCAGCCTCTAGGTTCAAGCCCCAGAACCAGCAGAAACTAAACAAACAAGCAAACAAAAATCCCAGATATTTCTTTGGGACCCTCTTTAAAGGAGTACTGGTCAGAGAAGAGGCTCCTTTGTCGATCATACTCACTGGATCCTGCTTTTTTGGAATCCTTATTGCTCTGGAGAACTCAGGACCAGATCAAAGTAATTGATAACTGACTCCTGCATCAAGAGAATCATCTCAGGGTTGAAATATCCATCCATAAGACATTTTAAAACCTCCATGTCTTTGTTCCTTTGCAGGAGAGCACTTTTAAAACAACGTTATTTCCTTTTGTTCTATGCTGGCCTTCAAATGGTACATTATTTCCTTTTGTAATACTCTCAACTAGAAGTTTACAGAAAAATTTTATATGAGTAAAGAGCACACTCAGAAAAGCCAGGGACAGAGTTTCTTTCAAGCCTTGGGATACTTTTCTTGTACAGTAAAAAGGAAAGCACAAGGCAAGTTGAATTTTGTTATTCCTCTATGTTCCATTCTTCTCCTGGGGTCAGTTTTCACATCCAGTAACAGTTACTTCCAGTAACAATCGATGGTGCTGCTTGAAGTATAATGAATGTTTTGTGGCTTCACTGAAATAACACTAGAACAGCTATGGACCTGAGGTAACACGTGTTTCAGAGACAACTTAGTAAAGAGAAAATATGAAATTTATATTGCTTATAAATACATTATACATGAGACCATTGAGTTCAAACTTTGTAAGTTCTCTGTAAATTAAGGTAAATTTTAAGTGGGAAGAAGGTTTTCAGAACATTCTTTTTATGAGTGTACATGCTGTTCATTATTTCCCAAATGTACATGAGCTAACAGTAGGTGAAACAATAGCAATAATAGGAGAAAGAGAAGTTCTGTGTTTAAGTATAAAGTTTCAATACAATATAGATGACTACAAATAAGGCAACATTGAAACAATAAAGCCAAGTCCAGTATGTAGATTCATGGGAGTGATATACAGAAAGCAAGACTCCTACATGGAACATGAGGTATGAGGCCACTCCCATTCTAAATCATGCTTGCTAATCATGAAATTTTGTAGAATATAGAATGGAAGCATAATTCTGTTTCCAACGCAAGTCAGATATTAGAGCATGGATTTAACTGGAAAAAATGTCCATCTTGTAAGAACAGGGATTATGTTAGAAATGAACTGGTGGCTAAGATCACATTTCTTTTTTTTCTTTATACACACACACACACACACACACACACACACACACACACACACACACACACACACATATATATTTGTTGGCAAATGGTCTTGGAGCTTGAACTCTGGGACTGCGAGCTGTCTCTCTGCTATTCAGCTAAAGGCTAAAGATCTACCACTTGATACACAGTGCCATTTCCAAGTTTCTTTTAGTTAATTGGAGAAAAGAGTCTCTGGGTCTTTCTTACTTGGGCTGGCTTTGAACTTCAATACTCATATCTCATCATTAACTAGCTTACGATCACATTCCTAACAGTGTACATTCAGGATATGTAATGTGTATGTTCATCTATCTTTATAAAAATTCTTGAGTTAGGGGCTGGAAAGGTGGCTCAGTGGTAGAGCACTTGCCTTGCATGCATGAGGCCCTGGGTTCGATTCCTCAACACCACTTAAGCAAAAAAGAAAAAAGCTGAAATTGGCGCTGTAACTCAAGTGGTAGAGTCCTAGCCTAGAGCTGAAGAGCTGAGTGACAGATCCCAGACCCAGAGTTCAGGCCCCATGACAGGAACCCTCACCAATCAAAAAAAAAAATAATTCTTGAGTTAAAAATCTGGGCTACAGCTTAGATATTACCCTCACAAAAATGTTTGTAGTTTAAAAGTTGATACTCCTTTAGAAATAAAACCTAAGAATGTAAAGGAGTCTGGGAATTTCAGTTTGCATCCAGCCTGGGCAGAACACTCTTTGCAACAGTATAGAAAATTTAGCAGTCAAAACCTGGATTGGAAGAATGGCTCAGGTGATGGAATACCAGTCACGAGCAAGATTGCTGAATAAGAGCTTGAGGCTTTTGCATACATACAAACATACACATACACACAGAGGCACTTATATGTGCACACACAAATACACAAATGAAACAACTCTCAGAATGTGTAGAAAAGTTAGAAAACAATAAATATATGTCCAGAATAAGACTAGAATCAAGTGATAATTTTTAATATTAGAAACTCCTCAAATGAACTTCCTTCAAATTAGTTTGAGAATATTACATTGTTAGGGATCAGAGATAGTAAGAGATTCAATAATCATTATTAAAGGGATTGGATCCATGGAGGAATGAATCAGAGATCCCACAGGTGCATCTGAAAATGTTCATATCCTATGTCAAATGTTAGAACATCTTTGTAAATAGGAGATAAACAGTCTAAGCAGTCACTCTGGTGTATTATATCACTGGAGAAGTTCGGGATTGGTCATCTGTATCTAGATTAAATAAACCAAGAAACTATGGCAGGGCAATGTGATACAAGTCTAGAAATCTAGCACTGAGATTAAGACAGGAGATTAGAGAATGGAATTACATAGTGATACCTTCCCTGGACCAGGTTGTATAATTTTGTCTTAATAAAACAAACAAGGTAGGAATACATAGTCGGACGTTTGGGCTAATTTTGTCCTTATGTTTTGAGAAGTCAAATTTTCTGTTGAAATGCAACTCATATTCACTCCTCACTTGTGTTTTAAATTCTCTCTTCATCACAGAACATTCCTAGGTGCAAAATGAATCATGATTCCCGTCCAAAATTTGAAAAAGTAAGTTATCATCATTCTGTTGTATCCCAAAGAAATGATGAAGGATTACAAAAGCTTAAGCCTGGAAAAATAGTAAAGTTCATCTAATGTAGGATTTTGAAGATCTTGCTAAATTAGAATTTAGATTTAAAATAAATATTTTGGTTTTGTTTGTAATTTTATATTCTATAGGATTCTACAAAATACTTTTTAAGTAGAGGTTTTAATTGACAAATTCACAAATGATTTTGCATTCTATTTACCTAGAATATTCTTTCAAGAGACTTATAATTAGAACTTAGTTAATAGATGATTCCTACAGTTCATGAATAAAATGATAATATGAATGTTGTAAACAGAGTTGCCAACAAATTGATGATATTAATTTATAAATTTAGAATAAGACCAATTTTTGGAATCTTTGGTATAACATGGTATGAAGAGAATAATCGTGTGACATCTTCTTTCTTCTACCTGTATGTTACACAGGAAGCAATTTCCTTAATTATTTGCTACTGTATACACTGAGAAATATGTTAGGTTTGGGGTTTGCTTTTATTTTTGTTTTTGTTTTATTGGTTTGTCCTAGGGCTTGAACTCTGGGTCTGGATACTGTCTCTGAGACTGTTTATGCTCAAGGCTCGTGCCCTACCACTTCAACCTCAGTGCCACTTGCATCTGGCTTTTGCTGAGAAGTTTATTGGAGATAAGAATCTAGGGAATCTTTCTGCCTGGGTGGGCTTTGAACTGTAATCTTCTGATCTTAGCAACCAGAATTAATATGATAGCTAAAAATGTATAACCATAAATAATATTTTCAAGTGTTCTGATCTCAAGAATAACAGTGGGCAGCAAATAATGCAACCCAGTTTATTGTGGTGTACTTTCCAGAACATGTATGGCATCACATTAGCAGAGTTGTATTTTTTCACAATAGAGATAAGCTATTCATGATGGGAATTAAGGGATGTTTGAGGTGGTCCCTAAAAGTTCGAAACTTTTGGGCTAGGTTGACTCTATATCATAAATATTGGTATTGATGGTCATAAAAATAATAGCTTACTATGATAAACAATTGCTTACTCTTGAAGAATTAATTATTACCGATGCCACATAGTTTTATCCTCTACCAGAATGTGGTTATTTTTCTGTTGACTCTCAATCTGTAACACCCCATTGGAAAATGCATCTATTGCAGAATTACATAACATGCAATCCGGTACTGTTTTGAATCTCTCAGGTATGGAATCTTCCAAATTTGAAAATAAGTAGTTACTAGTCATTGGAATGTTGAAGAACACATATATTGTGTCTTCTTAACAACTTATTTATTTTTAAAAGTTATAGGTTACCTTAGAATTAAACTGTTTTCGCTTTTAGTATGAGAAAGTACTATATTTATTCTTTTTTCAAAATATTGGTAAGTATATTTGAAAATATTGTCTAGTCAGATAGCATTCAAGTTGATGGTCCTCTGATTAAAAAGCTGTAATTAATTCAAATTAGACGCCAAACAGTATTGATTTTTAAAAAGTTACTTCATAAAGAATAATATTTATTATACCAATACAGTGAAATTTTATTTCATGCAGTTTATTTTTTAAATTTACTTGTAATGTCACCGTGATGTGGGTTTACAGTAATTTTAAAGGAGTGAATACATAACTTTTCAAACTTGTTACCACCTCCCTCATTTTGTTCACTGTTTTCCTTCATCCCAATACCCCTCACAAGTTGTAATGTACATTTCCAACATATTGTCTTGTTAGTATTGCTATTGCATTGGTTTGCCTTTGTCCTTTGTCTCACCACTTTGTTGTTCCTCTTACCTTCCTTAATTAAGGTAAATATATACACAATACACAGGCTACCAAAATCAAATACATCAGGGAATAAAGCATAGGGGAAAACCCCCCCCCCCCAAAAATAGAAATCACATAATACATTAAAAACAACAACCGCAAATAATACTCTCTCTTTCCATATCTTGGAGTTCATTTTGCTCAGAATTAGCTTATAAGGTTATATATATGCATAACAAAGCCACTGGAAAATAATACTTTCATGGACACTATATCATGAAAACAACATAACTCTTTTTGATGGTAAAGGTGGAATTAGGATTGTTGAATTCGCGGTTCTAATAAAGGAATTTCAAAAGAGTTTTAAAATTATGACAGGTAAATTTTGATTTGTTCACACTTTTTAACAACTTAGCCTATTATGAAAATTTAAAATTGCTTGGGAAAATAGGCTTTCATGCAAAGTAATCCATGGAGACTTAGCTGAGAATAAGCAATGTGGGTGAAGATGGCTCATTTTCACACTAAACCAACAAACCTCAGAAACATGCTATAAATCAAGGTTCCCTTGAGAATTGTCCTTTCACAGGAAATACTCTTACTGTGTGAAGCAAGGTTGTAGTGGAATTTAAATTCAAAGTTCTTTAAAAAAAAGACATCAAAATTTGTGTATTGACTTTATTTACCAAACAGTAACTCTCGAAAAAGATAATTTGGGTCAAAATATTTAGGGAGAAAGTGCTCTCAACAATGAAAGAAGGTATTGGGTTCACACTTTTCTGTGTGTAATACTTTATAAAATGTCTTTGCATGTGAAGCGCTTAACCACAGAAAAAAATCTGATTGGTTACTAGAAACCTATGATTTCACATTTCTTAGTAGCTCAAAAAATATAATATCATTATTAACATGAGTTAGTGAAGACTTCTCTTATTACATAAGCCAAAAAGTTTTGGGATTAAAAAAAAATCGAGCAAATTGAAAAGTCAAGAAAACACGTTCTTAGAAGCCCTAGCTAAGCATATTGGCTTCAGCAGTGGAGGAAGGCCAAACTTTTTGATATAAATTGTTGTAATATTTTTGCTACCTAAAGTTATTTTACAGAGCCTATTTAGCTCATTACAATTTAGAACGGATTGAATGAAGACATGAAAATTAATTCCACATCCAAATAAAAGAGTTTTAAAAGAGAAACCATGAAGATGTAGCAGTGGGGAAGGCCTTATAGTCCTTCACCTTTACTAGACTTGAAGCCAAGAATCTGTTATTAGTTGGAAATCAGGCAAGAGCTAAGAGGAGGACAGAGAAATAGGACATATGAGCATTGTTCTTTTGTAACACACTGTCATCCAAGGTATGGATGATTTAACTCTATTCTTTTCCAAACATCCTGCTGAGCAAATGCAAGACCAAGAGAAAGATAATCTATTGAAATAATTTTGGAAAGAATAACTTCACTGATCCTGATATGGTATCTAAGGAGAGTCTAAAGAGAGAAGATAAAAGTGGAGTATTCTTCGGTTTCCTCTAAGCATCTTGTTAGCAAAATATATCTTTGAGGTTAGAAATGATTGAACCAAAAACTGGTGGAGTACTTATTTTTGTGGGCACTTTAGACACAGGAAGACTTTAAAGGTAAAAGAAAAAGAAAAAAAAGTATAGCTAAATATTTGTGATCACAGCTTCATTGACTGGTATTTTAGAGACAAAGTTTTACATTAGAATTTATCCTCATTAACATTGATGCTGGATTTCCATGGCAACCAAATGAAAGGGGGAAGTTTAATGGACTCACTTGGACACATAAACAGCATGATAGAAAAAATGGCAAATAATATTTAGTAAATTATTTTGAACAATTACTTTGCCAGAACAAAGACGGAAAAATATAATTCAAAATCACTTGACTTAAAATTATGAATAAATGTAGTCAAGAGAAATGAGAGAAAACATAGAGGACTTTTCTCTCCAGGGGAGTGATGGGTTCTTGACTTGTTTCTTCCATTCTACCTTCATGAGCTATCAAGTGTGGCTCAGGACTGCAGTATCCAGTTCAAACCAAGAAAATTCGCAGAAGAAAATATTTACAGCAGATGTACATGATTTATAATCTTAGACAATCTAATTAAATCTCTTAAATACTTTCCTCTACCTCAAACTGCCCACTTTAAACAGCTTTGTATGCTTTTCCCAAGATTGTCCTTCATAAACTATTTCAAATTCTGAGAGGTCATAATCATACTCTATAGAGATTGCTGTTTGCTTGAGCTTTTTGTGTGTTTTTGTTTTTTGTTGTGTTTTTTTCACTGAATTTCAAAAGCTTGTGCAAGTGTGTTACAATAAAATATGTCTACTTAATTGTCCAATGTTCCAGGATCAGAGTCACTCCTTCTATCATTCTCAACCAACCCCTTCTACAAGATTTATTTCCAATTTACCACGTCTTTACTCACATTGAGTATTCTAGCTGTACTTGCTACTTGTTCCATTTTCATTCATTCTATGTCTTTACTATTATTCCTTTCTTGTTTCAACTTCCTAATAGTCATTCTGTTAAACTGTTTGCTAGTACTTTGAAAGGTTTATATACATTCAACGGAGTTTCAATCCTGATTATAATTGAACTGATGTCAGCTTATATTTCCGTAATTCATTCATCTGAAGTAACAATTTGCAAGACTGGAGACATGGAGCACCTAGACATGATTTTATTCCCCTCCAATTGGAAAATTAATCTGTAGTCAACAAGAAAGTTTAAAAATGGCTTAGAATGTATTTCTAAGTACCAGTTTTATAAATGGCTTTTTTCAATGATTTGTGATTATTTTGTTATACTTATGATAATATTTTCTACTACCTATAACTTTTGGAAAAAGAAGAAAACTAAAATTTACTACTGTAGAGGAATATGAGAGAAATAGAAGATAGATTTTATGTTTGTCAAATCTCTGATGAGTACCCATATTCAAGACTTAAAGACATATTTCTTACTATTTTAGACAGGGAAAACATAAAACACCATATGATAAGGCAACTATTAGGGAAAACATAAAACACCATATGATAAAGCAACTATTCATGATTTTTTAAAATGTACTCATTATGCGATGAAAATTACTTTATTAGCCAATAATGTTTTGGTTTGAAATATGGGAGGCTTATCTATTTAACAAATTTTCGAAGGCACCTACTGAAAAACACAAATGGTGGGGGGTACTATTTCTACACTTTAATGAATGGTTGAACCTGTTTGGAATTAGTGCTGGGTTAATAAATCAACTCTATTGTAACTTTCTCCCTACACTTCAAAAACTTGTAACGTCACTAAATACTATCTACTTGTAAGGTGTTATTTTGGCAAATATGATTTTAAAAAGTTTATTTGAAAAGGAATATACTTTCAGGAGATTAAAGGTAGGTTATCATTTGTTTGAGAATGACAACATTTTTATACTACAGAACCAAGTTTTACTGAAGTACCAATGTTTTGAAGCAATTAATGTTTTTCTGAATTATATTTGACCTCTACATCAAGTTTTCCTAGCCTTGGTAGACTAATTGTGGATCTATCGTTCCAGGAACTATTTTTTGGCCTGATGATGCTGGACTGAAATCGTTCATTAATCATTAGGAGAGGGGTATTACAAATAATCTTGTGACATTTATGGTCTTGTTCACTCATATGGGATGGTCATCTGAAAATTGAAAGTTAGAATTACTGTACTTTAACATTTTATGATCTCATCCTGCATTTTAGGTTGCCTGGCATTTCACAATTGCTTACTGCTAATTCTTGCATTTCAAGGAATTGGGGCCCTGAAATATAGGAAATGAGAAATTGAGATGGGTCTTCAATTACTTTCTGTTGGCATGTTACATGGGCCTAGGTGAGATCTCTTGCACTAGTTATCTGATGATGCAGATAACTGGGAGCTGGGATCCTAGGACCCGTGGATCCTGTAGAAGAATAATACCTTTTGGACATCATATCAGCAAAATTTGGGTATAATCAATAGGAATGCTTCAGAAATATGGAGAAAAACATTTTGGGACCAGCGAATTAAAACAATAAAGAGAGCAACAGAATAAAATCCCTTATAGATTAAAGGAAAACAATATTTTTTTTTTACCATGTGAATTCAGAAGTCAAGAACACTTAAAAGGTATCACAAGTTTATACTGACAACATTGCATTGATACTTTTTATATTCTAATATATATTCTAATCTTGATTATTTATATTCCAATCCATTTATTGGTATGAATATCAATAAATTTGTCAAATTATCAATTAATTCCGGTAAGATTCACTGTGTGAAATATAAAATCAGCACATATAAATATGAAATATATAAGTATATATAATGTAAGAAAATGTTTTGCATTGTTCTGTTGTGGTTAAGGTAACAAAGGCAACTGTTTTAAAATATTATTCCATTTCCTCTACCTCAGTGTTTGGTATAATTAGACCTAAAACTTTACCATTCAGAGATGTACAGCCTAGTGTCAAGTGAAAACACTGTGATTAAAACATTACCAATTTAAGGCCTAATAACAAGGAGAAACATATGGACTTCTCCTGGAGCTATGGAATATATTTGGTGATAGAAAATCAGTGTTGTAAGTTCCTGCTTGGTTGGGTGGTAGACAGACCAGGACATGAGGTAATCATGCATATGAACAATTTTCTCACCTTCTTGGCTTTAGCTACTTTTGAAATGGTAGGGATAATAACTAGTTATATTTTGAAAATATACCTTCTAGTCTGAACAGTTCTATCTGAACTGTTCATCTCTCTATGATCCCTTGTAACTAAGTTTTGCTCCAGTAAGACAAGCTATGTTGTCAGGGTAAGATATTCTGGTTGGTCTGTTCCTACATGGAGCAAGGGTAATGTGTCAGGCAGACATTTGTGACAGTAAGACCTCATTTAGGAAATTTTAAGCTGCAGAAGTTTAGAAGTAGCTCTTTTTTTAACGAGAAATAAATGTCTTTTTATTTTTCATTTTATTGTATCTACTTGTTTTAGTTTCATTCTTTTGTCTTTGCATGTTCTTTACCTCTCAATGGAGACAATTCATTATAGTTACCATCACTCAGGTCCTACACAACCCTGAAAATACTTGTTTCCTTTATTTAATTTTTTTTTCCGGTCGTGGGGCCTGAACTCTGGGCCTGGGCGTTCTCCCTCAGCTATTCAGCTCAAGGCTAGCGCTCTACCACTTGAGCCACAGTGCCACTTCCGGCTTTTTTCTTTTTGCTTATGTGGTGCTGAGGAATTGAACCCAGGGCCTCGAGCATGCAAGGCAAGCGCTCTACCACTGAGCCACCTTCCCAGCTTGTTTCCTTTATTTTTTTAATTTTTATTTTTTTATTGTGAAAATACTATACAGAGGGGTTACAATTACATGGGCAAGATAATGAGTACATTTCTTATCAAGCATTGTAGCCTCCTCCTCTGTTTCTCCTTTCCATCCCTTCTCCCCCTGCCCTCCCACCCAATCCTCCCTGCCACCCCCAGCAAAGTTGTAAAGTTCGTTTTCGACATAACGACTTGTACATCTCATTGTTGCAATGGGTCCACCTGTATCCCTATTTAAACGACTTATTTTCAGAAAGAAGGGCATTGTCCCATTTGTTAGGAAATGGAAAGGCTTGGAAAAAATTATATTAAGTGAAGTAAGTCAAGCCCAAAGAAACATAGATCCCATGGTTTCCCTTATTTGCAATATCTAGTATATGTATGAGGCAAGCAGAATAGGTCAGATAATGTGATATTAGGATAATGAACCCTAAGATATGTATTTAATGTTTTGTTTTCTTTCGTGCATTTGTTTCTAATGCATTTATAAGATTATTTTTTGTTGCTTTGTATGTCCCTCCCCCACAGTATAACCCCTGCTTTCACAGTATTTGATGTTGGTATTATAGAAGTAGCTCTTAAGCAAGGCTTACTTTGAATCCATTAGCTCTACAAAGCTAACTCAGTTGATAAATAAGTACTTGAAAAGCCATCACCTTTGGATCTACCTATAAAGGCTTCAAAGTATGATCAAATTTCAAATGAAAAACACTTAAAATACTTATTGACAAAAAATTGCAAATGTGAGCAATCGAACAAACAATATAAGTTTTTTCCACCATAAACAGAATTTTACAGAAATAAGATGAATAGCAATTTAAGGAACAATAAGGTTTCCTTGTTACAAATAGGCAACCAAGGATATATGCCTGTCTTAAGATTGGATCATTAACTACTTAAATATACAGGATACTACATGCTTCAGCAGCACATCAACCCTAATTACAATACAGAGATTAACATGGCTCTTGTGCAATGATATGAAATGATATGAAAATTAGTTAAATATGCCATATTTTTCATTCTTCAGATGCAAGAAATGAAAAACAGTTATTAAAAAGTTGATTACAAATATACAAGTGTAATAATACATGCAATTCATAGAAATAAAAGTCAGTTTGACATCAGTGTATTCAAACTTCACCTTTTCAGAAAGGCCTTTACATAGCATAACCTTTATAAAACTTTTGAAATAAGATAGCATTGTCATTTTATTCCAAAGAAATAAAATTCTATAAGGACCTAGGAATTTAAGGAATCTTAAACTGTTTCTATATGGAATGCAATCGGAAAGGACACACTTATTAATGAACCTGTATATTATAAAACAATGTCGAATTCAATGTATTATATCTAGGAGAGAATGAAATAGATTATGGATATTTTAAAAACAGAATGCTAAATATTTTAAAATATACTTTTTTCAGACAAGCACCAGAAATATCTTTAGTTTCTGTACTACACATTTCAACACATAAGTTAAAATTATTTCTTATTAAAATCACAAACTCTACAGAAATAATTATAGATGTATACAAACAACTCAAATATATTTTGACATCAAAGTCAGGCAATTCACTTGGAAGAATACCATGGAATCCATGAATTTTTAAAGTAATATTGCTGTTGCTTTGTATTGTGAAAATATTTTGTATGGACACACAGGATGGACTGGCAATTTTGAAATTTAAGAAACTTACCCAAACAAGTAGGACTTAGGAGAACTATTTGTACAGCCTTCCACAACTTCAAAGAGGTAGTAATAAATAATTCTTCTTTTGGCAATATCAAATGCAGTTTCTTTCAAGTAGTGATTCAGACCTGATTTGATATAATGGTTCAACAGAAGGAGATCTAGCATAACTTTGCTATTTCTAATCCCAGCAGGAAGATGCAAGGGGGTCAAGAGGCCTTTAGTTTAGCCATTGGTATCTGCATCATGATGAAATAAAGAAGCCACTCTGTTATTATTCCAAGTATAAAAGTACTGTGCAGGAGTGTCCAGCCATTCACAATTATTACATGAATATCTACCTTGAGCCACCAACTAATGGACAATGTTGAAGTGTCCACTGTAGGCTTCTCGATGAAGAGGGGTATACTCATCGATATCCCTAGTATTCACATGAGTGGCCTTTTTGGAATGTAGTGTCTGCACTGTAGTAAGGCGATTATTTT
This sequence comes from Dipodomys merriami, assembly GCF_024711535.1. Lineage (NCBI taxonomy): Eukaryota > Metazoa > Chordata > Mammalia > Rodentia > Heteromyidae > Dipodomys > Dipodomys merriami. Next base: position 176,493 of record NW_027202340.1, read on the forward strand.
CAGCAGCCCAAAGAAGAAATTTGCTTGAATCCTTCTCCATTTGTCTCTTGCAATTGATACCATTTATCACTTTTTCATCTTGTTTCTCATCTTCATCAGAATTGCCTAGCCAGAGACTTTTAGTGCCAGTGAGAATGAGGTGTCCATGTATTTCCCCAATAGTTCACATTGGATGAACTGGTCAGAAAAATCCGGTACATTTTCTGCATCTATATTTTTCACTATTATTTATCTTCTCTTTTTTCATTTTTGCTATTCTAAATTATTCTAACTGGAGAGTAGGGAATTGATAGAGAGCAGAGGAAAGATTTTCCTCCATATTCAAAGGTACAGACTGGAAATGAGGACCAATGGTGTCTTCATGTTCAGCTTATCCTAGGAATGAGAACATAGGAAATAATGCCTTCTATGTAAATTAGTTGGGAAATGGCAGAGCAGAAAGTGAAATGATTCAACCAAAAATATAAAAGCAAAATAAATTAGGATACTTATGGAGCAATCATATTACCTATGAGAGCCATGAAAGGGAGAGAGGAAGAGAGAGACAAATGTGCAATGATCTAGCTATTCACAAAATCTATCCCTCTGATCAATTTATAGAGCAAACAATTTTATTTTTTAAAAGAGATGGAAATAGAATTTAAGATCAGATGTCTCCATTGTTTTTAATTATGTTTTTATTATCTTAAATACTTGGTCAATGGAATTTCCATTCAACAAATCAGTTTTTTAATATAATTGAAATTTTTATAACTTTTCCACACCCTTCCAAACCTCACCCCACTTTAATTTTTTCTAGTTTCATACTATCTGCATTGAATATTATACTTTCACTCTCTTCCTTTTGACTTCCCCTCACATCTTCCAAGTGATAGTTTCTTGATATATATATTTTGTTGGATTAAAAGTTCAATTTTATAAGAAATTACACCTTTGAAATACTCCTCTGCAAATAGCATGCTTTGGCTAATATTTTTGTGTAAAACTTCCAAATTTGAGACAGAACAGGGGTCCTTTGTGTGTCTGGCTCTGACTTAGTTCACTTAATATATTTTTAGATCTATCCATTTCATTGCAAATAATGTAACAGCCTTCATAATGGATGGGTGCATTCCAATTGTGTATATGTGCCACACTTTCTCCAACCATCACTCTGCCAAAGGGCATCTGGGCTGTTTCCGTAACTTGGCCATGATGAATAGTGCAGCATTGAACATGGTTGTGAAAGTGATTTTACTGTAACCTTTTGGAAGAATTCATCATTACCTTTATGAGAGCAATCCTCTAGCCAGTTTTCCAGAATAAGCACATCCCTCCCTTCATCTTCATCACAATATATTGCAAGTCTTCAGAAACACACTTCCCCCGACAGGTCTCAATAAGCTAAAATCACACTGTGCCCATATTCTTTCAATAGATTATTTCATAATTGTACATATAATTTAGTGAGAACCTTCTATGTACTTTCTTAATGTGGGAATGAAGGACATGACAGAGTAAAAGTAAGAAGTATGCAACTTAATTAGCAATTATCACATTTAAAATCATTTTCAGCTCTAATTCATAGACTCACATAATATTATTTTCATCTTTATTTGATTACTTTATCTAACCCATAAATTATAACAGGTGAGTTAAAAGCAATGGCAAAAAGTGTGGTTTGATTTTGACACTTATGTGTGAGGTTGCACAATATGAGCAAATAGATGGAATGGAATTAATAGCTCTTATCGATTTTGTTAACGTTGAGATGGTTTTCCCAAACTGATTTTTGCAATTTGTATTCCATTCAACAACAAGAAACATGTGATAATTTCCTTTGTTTTTCTCCTTATGAACTTTTGTTTCCATTTTATTTAATAATGGATAATTTTCATAAATTACTGTAGGTTCAAAAATATGTTAAATATGTCTATCCGTATTCACTGATATATACATACACACATATATTACACAGGTTATAATGATAATGCATAACTTCAGTAACTGTACAATTTACTAAATTATTAAAACTATCGACGGCTCATGCCTGGCATCCTGGTTACTCAGGAGGCTGAGATCTGACGATCATGGTTTGAAGCCATCCTGGGCAGGAATGTCCAGGAGCCTCTTATCACCAAACAACCAACAGAAAATCAGAATTGGAACTGTGGCTCAATGTAGTAGAGTGGTAGCCTTGAGAGAAAAATTTCAGGGACATCATGCAGGTTCTTAGTTCAAGAAGTACAATCTACCCAAATAAAATCTATTTAATTTACACCTGTGTAAGTAAAATATTTCCATCACCCAAATGCACAACCATGCTCATTTGCAAGGTAACTCTGTTTTGTCTGAAGTACCACAAAACATTTTCACTTAAGTTGAAAGCATTGCACCATGGGTTCATTCTATCTCTTTCATGCATTTTTCCACTCAAATACTCAAATCTTACAATTATTCCAATTATTTAAAACCATAGCTTTTTACTTTAATACCCATAATATTAGAGTTTGAATTGAGTGTCTTGTGCCCCCTAAATGGGTGTTTTTACAACTTTGTCATGTCTCCAGCCCTAAATTATCCTGATTTTTCCTATACTTGTGCATGATATTGGTCTCAGTCCACGTTATGTTATTCTTCCTGGAATTTAAAATAACAGGTGCATGGCATTGTGTACAGATCTTTCTGTCCAGTCTGGGCTTTAACCTCTATCCTCACAAGAGTAAACTCCCATGTAGTCAGGATTTTCATAAGCTTGTCATAGCTGATGTTTTTTTAAGTCTTTGAATTTCCTCCAGGTTCTTGAGTACTGAATTAATTTGTTTTCTTGGGTTGTTTTGTTTCATTTGAATGTATGTGTTGAGTTGTTCCTCACTTTTCCTTTTGTTTCTTTCAATCAAGTTCTTACCTAAAGTGCTGAGAAGCCAATTCTTATTTTTCACGATAGTCAATTTTAACATGATTTATTCCAAAGCAATTTCAGTAATATTTAAACACCTTCATATCTATGAATGGTATATAAATGATAAGTGCTGTGAAGGGTCTTTTCATTTTCACAGCAGTCTTTGTCAAACACAGACAGATCATGAAATATATGAAGTTAATAATACTACAGATGCTAGCAAAGAGAAGAAAAACGTATTAATTCTTTGACAGAGGCTTCATTTCTATTGAAAGAAATAGGTTGCTTGATACAGGATTTCACAAAATTATAATGCTTGGAGGAAGCGAAACAATCATCTAATTCTACAGAATTGAAGGAGATGAATCGACCTTCTGAGTAATTTATATTTGGGTCAAATAAAAGCATGCTTCCAAAAAGAGAGTTGACTTAAAGAAACATGTTGAGTTGTATGTAAATAGGTGCTTAGGTGATTTTGTTAATTTGTAAACTAATACAGGGAAATAGATTACAGCAAGGTAAAAAAAAAACTTTGCATTGAAATACTCATTTCTGTGTGTGTGACAGAGAGTGTGTGTGTACACATGCATGTGTATACATGCATGCGCATGTGCAAGTGCTCATTCATTCATTCATCATTCCTGAGGCTTGATAGTGCCTGGGCACTCTCCCTAAACTTCTGTGACCAAGGATAGTGGTCTACCATTTGAGCCATTGTTCCACTTCTGTTTTTTTGGAGATAATCCGTTTATTTTTATGATTGGACTGGCTTTGAATAGTCGTCTTCATATCTCAGCCTCCTGAGTAGCTAGCTAAGTTTATTCAGCCTCTAATTAGCTAGTTAAAATTGGGCCTGTCCTCTATGCTTCACTGCTTTTTATTCTTGTCCTGAGGTGTTCACCTGCCTAAGTCATATATATGTCTAGTTGCTTTAAAAAAATATTCTTACTGCTTGGCACCATGGGCTCCCATCTGAACTCTTAACTATTGAGGAGGCTTGAGAACAGAACCCAGGCCAAAAGTTTAATGGACTTCCTTCTCAATGTATAGGTTTGTGCATTGGATTATTTCCACCATCCTGCACTATCTACAGGTTAAGACTGGAAGGACTGCAGAATCTAGGCCAGCCAAGGTAGGAAGCTAGACAAGTTGGTGTGCAACTCTTATGCCATTGATAATGGGAAGGCTAAAAAGACAGATCAGGTGCATGTTGTTGTGGAAAGGAACCCCTATCCTAAAATTAACCACTGATATGACACCAGTCTAACAAAAACAATACCCCAAGTTGAACACAATTTCCCACAACCAAATTAAGTATATACATTAACATCCAAAACAGTACAATCTGCTCTTGGTTCTAATATCAGCTTCATCTGATTATCATATGATGTTACACAATAGTTTCTTCATTAAACTTATTATATATTTAAAAAGACCTAGAAAATTCTTTCTCACTTATTAAGTGCAAACTAATGGCAAATTGCCTCATTTCTTACATATTTGACTACCACTATAAATTCATCTTATGATTATTATTAATAGTAATATATTCTGATTTATTACTTTACTTTGTAACAGTTTTTAAACTTTGGCTTCTCTACTGAAGTATTTAAATAGTATCATAAAAGTATATTACTTGGGTACTTAGGGCAGTTTTCTAAAAAGTTTTTATCCAATGGCTTTTAGTAATTCTGTTTTGTTTTGGGTGGGGGTCCGGTCGTGGAACCTGAACTCTGGGCCTGGGCGCTGTCCCTCAAGGCTAGCACTCTACCACTTGAGCCACAGCCCCACTTCGGCTTTTTTTCTGTTTATGTGATACTGAGGAATCGAACCCAGGGCCTCAAGCATGAAAGGCAAGCGCTCTACCACTGAGCCACCTTCCTAGCTCTCTACGAATTCTTAATTGGTATATTATTAAGTATATTTTTAATTTCAATTTAATTTTATTTTAAAGGTAATGTACAGAGGGGATATAGTTACATCAGTAAGTTAATGAGTATATTTATTATGGAAAGAATATTGTTATCTTTTCCAATGATTTTTTTGAACACAAAACAAAACTACTGATGTTTTTCCTGTCGCTATTGACCAATGGGTACTTTTTTTTCTTTATTCATGCATTTTTTATTATAAAATTGATATACAGAAGGTTTACAGTTGCTTAAGTAAACTAAAGAGTACACTTCATTTTATTTTCTAAATTTCAAATTTTGAACTTCTTTTGTTTTGTTTCATTAGGGTAATTCTTTTTTCAGAGTTGTAGGATTAGTTAATTTAGTTTTGCATAATATTAATACATGTAAATTATTCAGACATATATTTTGCTTTCAAAATAGTTAACATGTAGAAATTATTTTCTTAAATTTTATTTGGTTGGTTAATTTAAATAAATTTATTTTGTTATAGTTCTAAACATGTTTGTAAATGTAACAAATACTGTATTTTCAAGAAGCACATACTTTATTAATAAAGGCTTTATTACCTGGCACTTTTTGGAAATATTTATACTTGAATTAAAAAATTTTTTGAGCTGGGTATAGTGATTTGTGGTTTCCATTTTCTAACTATGGTGGGAAGTGTAAAAAGGGTTTGTAATTCGGGAGATACTGAGAAAATATGAGATCTTATCACAAAATTTCCAGAGTGAATGATTAGAGATAAAGCCATCCCTAGCAAGATATAGAGCACATGGTTATCATATTCTAAATCTTGAGTTAAAACACCAGTAAAATCAATCTTTTGTGAAAATAAAATGACACACATTTCAAAATATTTATTATTTAAAACTTGTTTGCAAAGTCCTCATATCTTTTATTTCTTAATTTTCAATTTACTTAATCTATAAGAATCCAAGTATCTTGTGACTATTTTATTTCATTTTTATTTTATTACTATTTTACATAGTATGAGAATATTATGATTTCATATATTAAAATACTTTTACTATTTGTGATAATTTCCTCTGTTTAATATGATAAAAACAAATGTGTGTATGTGGTGTGTGTGTGTTTATGTGGGTTTTTTGTGTTTGTGCTTTGTGTGTACTTTGTATGCTAGGGAGATCACACAATTGCTTCACATATGTTAGCCGAATGTATTACCACTGAGCTATACTATCTAGTTATAATACAAATTGTATTTTAAATTATGACTTTTAAATTTTCATTCCTAGTAGATTTTTTCAAAATTATATATGATAAAATGTGATCCATCTTCTATCCACGTTAGCAATTGTTATTGTTTTTCCTTCTCTTATTTTTTTGGAAATTAATTATATTCCTATTACAACTTCTTTACATTGTAACAGCTCTATACAATGCTTTATTTTCTATTTTATTTTTCCCATGTGATCTGACTTTCAGTCCAAACTATCAGGTGGATTAAAAAGAAACTAGATTCAGGATATTTTATTTTTCTCCTTCTCTTCTCTGAAGTCTTTGTGTTTTTTGAAACAATACCAATGACATACAGCTCCTATGTGGTCCACCATTCTCCCCCCCATTACTCTCTTCTGGAGTACAGCTCAAGTCATTATCATTCAGCTTTATTATGCTGTACTGTTATCTAAATCTTAACTCATTCAAAAATTAATTTTAGTTGCATTGATCAGTCTCTAAAGACATTTCCTATATATAATATCAGGGGGTTTTATTTTCACCAGGTGCGAAATATGAGTGACTATCAAATATTGAGATATCTCTGTAGAATATTGGTCCATCTGCTCAATAATCTCGTATGTGAATTCAAGGAATACAGGTCAGTCAGAGCAATCTTGTAAAATGGTGTAGCTTCAGCCTTCATACTAGCTTTGAATAGTATTACCATGTTTAGTAGTGAATACAACATAGTTCTACTATAAGAACAGACACATAGAAGAAGGTAACAAATTTGTCAAAAATAAATTCTTAGTTTTATGGTCCACAGATTTTGAAAAGGATGCTATGATTTTATGAAATAAAAACAGAATCTTAAATGGTTGTATTGGCACTATTGCCTCGCTAGATTTAAACAATGATCTTAGACTACTACCTCAAACCTTTGTTTGTTTGTTTGTATGTTGGTCATGGGGTTTGAACTCTAGGCTTGGGCGCTGTCCATGTGCTCTTCAGCTCAAGGTGAGCACTCTACCGCTCGACCAACAGCAAAACTTCCGGTTTTCTAGTGGTTTATTGGAGATAAGAGTCTCAAGGACTTTCCTGCCCAGGATGGCTTTAAACCATGATCCTTCGATCTCAGACTCCTGAGTAGCTAGGATTACAGGTGTGATCCACCGGCACCTGGACTACCTTAAACCTTATAAAGAATGATTATCAAACTAAATGTGAGATGTAAAACCCTATAAAACATAAATGTAAAAATTCATGACATTGATTAGTAAAGGTTTCTAAAAATTTGACAAGAAAAACAATAATGGCTAAAGAAAAGCAAGAACTGGCTTATATCAAGTGATATCCTTTCATAATTCAAGTGACACTATAACAGAAATGAAAACATATCCACAGAGGGCAAATATTCCTGAATGCTACAATGTTAATGCTACAATGATTCTGAAACTTAAGTATTTTTATATCTTCTAATTCTATATTAATTTTTTCCTGAATAGGATATATCTTTAAATAACATATGAGTATTAATAGTCAATAGGAGGAGCATATGACATAAGCTCCTCTTTAGTGTCAAAGAAATAATAAAAATAAAACTTACTAGTATGACCATAATATAAAAAGAGGACGAAAAATATAATAATGCATTTATGGAGAAATTGATATACTTCTCATAGAGATCGATTTGTATAATACTGCAATCATTTTAGCAAATAAGTTTTCAAGTCTTCAAAAGGTGAAAGATAATTGTATAGGATCCAGGCATTACATTTCTATGAATATATTCAACAGAAGTATAAAACTTTTTTGTACAGAGAATGTAGTTAATTGACAGTGAACTTGAATAGTATGTGTGAAACCCTGGAAATGATCCCCAAAATCAAATTTTGAAAAGACACACTATAGAGGATGTATGCTGGGCAAATTCCTGTAACTGAATTTTATATCTATTTTAATGTCTCTTCTAACATTTTCAGCATTTCTATTTGAAGAACTGCAAGTTTGTGAAAGTTAGGCTTTGAAAAACCTATGAAGGTACCATTCACTTCTAAACCACTAAAATGTATAAGATAAAATGAGATAATATATTGTAAGTGAATTGCATGTCAGGAAAAAACTATTGTTAAAACTTCTTCACACAAAATGTAGAATAGCTAAAAATATGTTTTTGGTGTTGGCTAAACACTCTTTGTAAACTACTGTATTTAAAACAAAGATGTGATTTCTGTTTATTTTGAGGGTATTTTGTCCGTTTGAGTTTATACAGAGATAACTCAATCCAAAAGTATATGTGATAACTGGATACCTAGGAATTGTGCATCACTTCTAAGTATTTTTTTATTACTTTTATTTTTATTGTGAAAATCCTGTACAGAGGGTTTACAATTACATGGACAAGATAATGAGTTCATTTCTTATCAAGCATTGTAGCCTCCTTCATTGATTCCCCTTACCATCTCTTCCCATCCTCCCTCGCCGCCCCACCCAATTCTAACCGCTACCCCCCCATCAAAGTTGTAAAGTTCATTTTTCGACATAACGACTTGTACATCTCATTGTTGCAATAGGTCCACCTGTATCCCTATTTTTCCCACATGGTTTCCCTTATTTGCAATATCTAGTATATGTCTGAGTCAAGCAGAAAAGTTCAGATAAGGTGATGTTAGGGAAATGAACCCTAAGGTATGTATTCAAATGTTTTTTTCTTTTTCATGCGATTGTTTCTAACACATTTATAAGATTATTTCTTTGTTGCATTGTATATCCCTACCCCACAGTATAACCCCTGCTTTCACTGTATTTGATGTCGGTATAATTTGTGGAGGGGAAGGGGAAAAACTTCTAAGTAATCGAGAAACTTTTCTAGAAGAAACTTTGAGCAAATGACAGAAGACACAAATCTATGCATGTGAATTTTATGGAAGTCATATGTTACTTGCTAAATCCAATTGCTTATCTCTACTTTGCTAGAAAAAAACATATTCTCAAGGTAAGAGCCAAAAGCAGTGAAAAGAACAAAATACACAATCATCTTGATTTATTTGTGAAAGTAACAAATGAAATGAAACAATTCCAATATTAGTGTATGTGAAGATGTTCCTGAATGCCAATATCCATTAAATTTTTGAATTGTAATTTCTACTAACATATGAAAACGAGAACAAGAAAACAAATATAGACTTAGAGTGAACCAGCATTGAAATCATTTTCTTAATTATTTTGAAATTACAAAAGAATTGATACTCCTTTGCTTTGGAACTCATTTAAAAATATCAATTATGATAATTCAAATACCAAGCAAGAGTAATTTTATATAATCATTATAAATATCATTTTATTACTATTGTAAAATAAAATTTAAAAAACCAGTCCCAATATATGACCTACCTATCATTATTCTTAACTTCTAATTATTACCTAAATATCTTAAACAATCTAAATAGTCATGTCTTTAACATAGACGTAAATATTCTATACTTTTTTACTTAATATTTTCCAGGGGTATGTATTCATGTTTCTAAGAAATGTTCACAGCAGTTAAAAGATGCTTTTGTGAAATTAATGTGATACAATTTGTTGTTGTGGGGCTTGTTTGCAAGGCCTGGGCATTGTCCCTAAGCCTTTTTATGCTCAAAGACAGCACTCTACAATTTGAGGAAAAGAGCTAATTCCTGTTTTCAGTGGTTAATTGGAGATAAGAATCTAACAATTACTTTTCTGTCTGGGCTAGTTTCAAAAACAATTATTAGATCTCAGCATCCAGGATAGCTCGTATTATAAGGGTGAGTTACTGGCACTTGGTTTCATGAAGTTTTTTTTTTTTTTTTTAATTTTAATTATGTTTAAGATGTTTGTTTCACTATGATGTATATCATTCTGCAAATAAATTTAGATATATGTATATATTTCTGATGACAAATAATCTTAAAAATGTACTATTCTACACATAACATTTATATATATATATATATTTATATATATATGTATATATATATATATATATATGACAGACTCCCTCTAAAATTTTATCTTACTATTTTTGACCTTTTTCATTTCAAAGATATACAGTCTATTTTTCTAAAAGTTTCCTAGAATAAAATAACTAATATTTCAATAGAAAGTAGAGTTTATTACTTTCAAGGGAATTTTAGATATACACATGATATTGTAGTAATATTTACAGTATATTACTTGAAAAGGTTCTGCCCAAACTCTTAAATATTTGTTTGTAGTTAAGGAGAGAGAGGAAGTTAATTCAAACTGATTAGCAATTTGCAATGCTTCAAAAGATCTATTCAATAATTTGTTATAAGCACATAGTCAAGCTACCTGATATGGTTGTTGTTTTTTTTGTTCGTGCAAAATTTCAATATGGATGCATGCACATTGGTAACATTAAAATTATTAATCAAAAGACAAATAATAGTAAAATCATAGACACATATCCAATGTTCAATAATTAGCACTTTTGATGCTAATAATAATTTGGATGGAAAGGATGATGATCACAGTGTAGCCTGATAATGACGATGTTGTGATTGAAAAGGAAAAAAAAAACTTTAGATATCTTTGAAGCTAAATTTCCCACATTGAATGCATAGTTATAAACAGCGTTGGATTATATACAATAACAATAACAAGATGAAGGCTGGGAAGTTGGCTCAGTGGCAGAGTGCTGGCCTTGCCTACATGAGGCTTTGGGTTTGATTCCTCAGCACCACATAAGCAGAAAAAGCGGGAAGTGGCACTGTGGTTCAAGTGGTAAACTGCATTGAACTGAAGAGCTGAGGGACAGTGCCAGGCCCAGAGTCGAGGCCCCAAGAAGAACCAAAAAAACAAAACAAAACAAAAACCAGAATAAAAAGGAGAGTTTCAGTATCAAGAAATACAATCATATAAACAGGTAGAGACAGTAAAAACCCTAATGTTATTCCAGCAGTCTTTCTAATTTATATTCACTATTATTGGTGGTATTAATTTCTTATAAATAAAATAATTTATTTTCATATTTTGATGGACTAAGGTGTAGGTTTCAACTTAGTGTGATTAGTTCAAATAACATTCTCATATAGATACTATTCAATAACCAATGTTTTCCAATGGTATAGTAAGAGTATGTTCTTCATTACACCTGTAAATACATGACACAATTTACATAATACCACTTACATATCTGAAGTTACCATAAAAGGACTCAAGCTGCAGAGCCAGAAGTTAAAATTTATTTTTTTATTTCTGCATGAAACTATTTCTGACTTTATACCAACAAACTGAATTTGACTCTTTCATTATTTGTAAGCTAAGGTAGAAAATGTAAGGACTGTTTACTTTCTTTTTCCTTGCTCTAGAAGTCAACAAATATATTCTTCAATATATCTGGTAGATTACATCCATTTACAGATAAGAAATGTAAGAGCAACCGTCAATGGTACTAGAATTTTTGTCTGATTTATTCACTCTGTGTGCTTACAAGGAGAGGCATATGGTGATGGAGCTGACCAATATGAAAAGACTATGGGGAAAAATGCATACTTTGTAAACAGCTGTTTTAGGACTGGGTGACTGGTGATGAGTACTTGCAATAGGCTGGTGTCAGGGGCATAAAAAGGAGTACATAAAAATTACATTAGTGACAGAAACTGAGAAAATTTTGATCATTCATCTTATCTAATGGATGGAGGTAGGGTAAGAGGAAATCTAAAGTGTTTCCACATCTCTGTCTCCTAATTATGTTAGTTACATTCTTGGTGACAAGGGCTACAGGTGGAAAAGATGGATATACAGGAAAAAAAACTCTCTGATATGTTAAACAGATGCAAAAATAGGTCTGTTTGAACATCATCAAAATATCCACGAACATGAATATGAAAAATAATAATAAAATCAGGGACATTATTAAAGGGAAGAGGAAAAGGAAAGTTCAGACGAAAGTGTGAACAATGTGAGTACCAGTGTGGATAAGATTGGAGGAAAGAGATAAATAAGGAAACAAAAAAGAAATAAACACAGACTTACAGAAGAAAAGGAAGGAAAGAATTTTCAGGAAGATATTAAAGGAAATCTACTATTTGGATTTGAAAAGTAAAAGGACATAGACAAGGTCAATAAGAACAGTATTTTGGTGAAAGTCATATTGATAAAATGTTGATATATGAATGTGAAGACATAAAATTCTGGATCCATTAATTCAACAGATCCTGTTGATTCTAAATGTTGGAAATAAATACTTTAATCCTGACTTTAGCAATATTATTCGAATATAACTGCCATGAACTTTTCTTAGAGGTATTCTGTGAACATTTTTGAAAACTTTATTTAGCCAGGAGATTATAGATTGAACTAAAGCACAGACAAGCATAATTTGTCCTACAGTTCCAAATAGTGACCCATCTATCCATATCAGTTTGGGATTTATTGAAATATATGTAGATATGTTTGGATATCTTATCAGCTTACTCATTATAAATGTAGGACAAGTAACACCAAGTATTAGGTTGAACATACAGCTTTACTGATGTGACTGAAGACTCCTGGAATTGAGAATAGAAAATGCCTCAATAGCCATTGACACATCATAACTGCCAAATACTCTATTGAAATTTAATTCTTGTTAGGTATATCTCCATGCTGAAATAACCCTGTCAATCAACCTGACACAAATTCTTATATGTAAGAAAGTGTTCTTATAAACTTCAAGCTTTCATTGAATGTAAGAGTTCAGACATTACCCTCACCACTAAGATTAAATGCCTAAAAAGATAAGACATTTTGCTTTAATGCCTTTCTTTCATTTTCTCATACACATTTTCAAGTTGTGAAGGTTTCTGATATAACACTAATACAATCATGATTTGTATTAGCACAACATCTAGAATCTAATGGTAATTCGGATACTTACTAATTAGCTCCAAATTTTGTGGATATTTATATTTCTCCTGGGTAAACTAATGAGCTCCAAGGAGCCTTTCAATTCTAATATCACTGTTTTCTCAAAATGCTTTAAATTCTTCATCCTCTAATGTGGGCATAGGGTTATATTGTGGAACTTTCCTCCTCAGAGAGTGAGTATTACTCTATTGCTTAACATGGACAAAGTACCTTCATACATAGACTGGGCATGTGCAATCAAGAAGTGGTAGTTGAACAATGTTCTTAGCAGTTTGTACAGATGAAATGGAAATAGAGCAACTATGAACTCAAAAGGAATATGCAAAGAAGACAAAGGCACAAAGTAGAATATGCCATGAAAAGCTGAAGTATAATTTCAAATAATGTGCTCAGGTGTGAGTGTGTGTTCAAAGTACAGGTTAAGAAAATATAGTTGGATATCTTGGGGAAAAACTGCTTTAAACTATTCTGTGATAATTGTACAAGTAGAAGCCCCTAACTCTGACTCGAATCAGCCAGAACATCATCAACTTAGGGACTATTTTCCAAGTGCAAAATGAGAAAAAGAGGGCTGATTCCAGTTAGTGTTCAAGTTGAAGCAATGTCAATCACATGAATTTTCTTATAAATGTTCATTTATTTTGGAGCATTTAAGTAGGGAAAAGCCAAGTAAATATTTTGCATGTACCTAAATTAAGTGGGACATATTATATTGGTCTCTCTTTGACTTGGAAGTTGTAAATTATGTCTTTTTATACTCTAACTTGGGATAATGATCTGCTGTCAGTTATTTTCTTCTCTTACCCTTCTTTTGCCCTTCGACTTACATAATTATTATTTAAAGTGACATAATTGAGCTTGCATTTCTAAATTCTTCAAAATTATCTGAACTACTTCATACTTCTGGCAGCATCTTATATCTTTCTCAAGGGAAATATTTTGTCACTACCATTTTTATCCTATATGATATTGGATATCTTCCTGCCTAATTCAGTGCAAGATATACATTAGACTCATCTAGATATCTCAACACTTGTACCACCATAAAATACTATCTTACTTTGAAATCATATTAGTATATCTAGTGAGTTGGCATCTGTCATTTTGAATGGCCTTAAGTGATACTTACATGAAATCATGTTTTAAACCAATATTCCACTCAGTAGATGAACAAATTGACAAAATGTGGTTTATATATGTACGGGGAATTCTATGCTTCTAATTCATAAGGAAATGGAAAGACTTGGAAAATTCTACGAAGAAAAATAAGCAAGACACAAAGAAACCGATTCCATAGTTTCCCTCATTTGTAATAAATAGGAAATATCAAGGATAGTCCTAGAAGATGAGAAAAATGGCTCAATAGCTATGTATAAATGACCACATAAAATGAGGCTGAACAAAACTCCTAGATATGGAAAGAGAGGTTTTTCTTTGTGGTTGTTGTTTTTAATGTACTATGTGATTTCTTTTTTCTTTTTTGTTTTCCTCTATGGTTTTTCCACTGTTGTATTCGATTTCAGTATCCTGTGTATTGTATATACATTTATCTTCATTTGGCAAGGGTAGCGAAACAATAAAATGGCGAAAAAAAGGACAAAAGGCAAACCAATGCAATGGCAATACTCACAAGACAACATGTTAGAAATTTACATTACAACTTGTGAGGAGTATTGGGGTGAAGGAAAAGTGTGAGAAAAATGAGGGAGGGGGTAAAAATTTTGACCTGGTAGGTATCTACTACCTTACAATTACTGCAACCCCTACTATATATCACCTTGACAATAAAATTAAGTTAAAAATGAGCCACATAAAATATAATATCACTGTATTTGTATAGTAAATATTATTCTATGTGTATTACCTTTTAAAAAAATGAACATTTTGCCTGCTAGCTTGAATTACCTCTTTATCAGAGTGACATCAACGTGAATGTTATCAAACTATACAATATTTTCAGAATATACTTGCCATTATTTTGAAAAAAATTATTTTAGTATTGTCTCATACTAAAACAGAAAACAGTTCAATTCTATGGAAACTCCTAACTTTGAAAACTGGCTAATTGTTAAGAGGACAGAATATATCTGTTCCTCAACATTCCTATGACTACTAACTACTCATTTTCAAATTCTGTACATGCCATACCAGAGACATTCAAAACAGTACCTGTTTGCATATTAATTAATTCAGATATAGATGCAGTTTCCAATGAGGCATTACATATTTAAAAGTCAACAGAAAAAATAGACACGTTCTCATAGAGGATAAAACTATGAAGTATCTATAATAATAAATTCCTTAAGAGTAAACATTTGTTCATCAGAGTAAGCTATTATTTCTATGACAATCAATCCCAAGTTTTTATGCCATAAATTCATCCTAGCACAACAGTTTCCAACTTGTAAAGTGAACCTTAAAATTCCCTAAATTCACATCATGACTACTTTATCACTATTGTGAAAAAATACTACACTTCTGCTAATGTGATGCCCTTCCTATTGTGGAAAGAATACTACACTAAACTTTGCTACATCATTTTCCCCAGAGTGGGATTCTTGAGATCCAAACACTCGCAAATATTATTTATTTTTATTTTTATTTTATATTTATTTTATTATATATATGTATATTATCTATCATAGATATTCAGGAGATCTGTATATCTTAATATTAAGATTTGAAGATTATGGTTGAAAGCTCACTCAGGCAGGAAGATTCCTTAGACTCTTATCTCCAATAAACTCATAAGGAAAAGCCAGACCCAAGTGCCACTGAGTTTCAAGTTGTAGAGCAGTAGCCTTGAGCAAAAACAGGCTCAGGGACAGTGCCCAAGCCCAGAGGATAAGTCCAAGGACAAAACAAACAACAAAAACAAAATAAAAACAAACCTCAAACCTAGCATTTTTCTCATTGTATACAGAGGTACATAATTAAGGAAATTTCTTCCTGTGTAATGTATAGGTAGAAAAAAAGATGTCACACAATTAATCTCTTCATACCACGGTACACCAAAGTCTCAAAAGATTGCTCCTTTTCTATGTTTATAAATTAATATAATGAATTTGTTGACAATTTGTTTAGATTATTCACATTATCATCTTACACATGAACTGTTGGAATTATCTATTAACTAAGTTCTTATTATACCTCACTTGAAAGAATAGTCTAGTCAATTAGAATGCTAGAATCATTAGTGAATTTGTAAATTAAATATTTTACTTGAAAATAATTTTGTAGGATCCCATAGAATATTAAATTACAAACAAAAAATATCTATTTTAAATCTAAATTCTAATTTAGACAGGTCTACAAAGTCCTACATTAAATGAACTTTCCTATTTCATCAGGCTTAAACTTTTGTAATCCTTCATCATTTCTTGGGACTCTAAAAGAACGATACTTACTTTTTCAAGTTTTTGGTTGGGAATCATGAGCTCTTTTGCATCTAGAAATGTTCTGTAATTAAGACAAAATTTCAAACACAACTGAGTTTCATTTCAATAGGAAACTTCACTTCTCAAAGCATAATGACAAAATTTGCCCAAATTTCCAACTGTGTATTCCTTTCTTGTTTATTTTTTAATCCTTTCTTGGTTGGTTTTATTGAGACAAAATTATATTCTTCTAGTTGGCCAAAGTTTCTGATCAGCTTATGTAAATTGGGAGTGGAGTCCATGGGGTCCATTAAATACAAGATCATGTCCTTTTCATGTTTTTTTCTTCTTTTTTTCTATTTTTAAATATAATATATTTTATTGTGAAAAAATTGTACAGAGGGATTAAAATTACCTGGGCAAGAAAATGAGTACATTTCTTCTAAAGCGTTGTAGCCTCCTACTTTGTTTCCCCTTCCCATCCCGTCCCATCATGCCCCTTTGCCCCCACCCAATCCTCCTCCCCAACACCAAAGTTGTAAAGTTCATTTTCGATATAACGACTTGTACATCTCATTGTTGCAATGGGTCTACCTGTATCCCTATTTAAAGGATTTGTCTTTTCCCTTCCCCTCCACAAATTAAACCAACATCAAATACAGTGAAAGCAGGGGTTATGCCGTGGGGGAAGGACATATAAAGCAAAAAAGAAATAATCTTATAAATGTGTTAGAAACAATCCCATGAAAGAAAAAAAAACATTTGAATACATATCTTATGGTTCATTTCCCTAACATCAACTTATCTGAACTATTCTGCTTGATGCAGGCATATGCTAGTTACTGTAAATAAGGGAAACCGTGGGACCTATGTTTCTTTGGGCCTGGCATATTTCACTTAATATAATATTTTCCAAGTCTTTCAATTTCCTAACAAATGGGGCAATGTCATTCTTTCTGAGGGAGGCATAGAATTCCATTGTGTATATATACCACATTTTCTTGATGCATTCATGTACTGAGGGGCATCTGGGTTGGTTCCATATCTTAACTATGCTAAATAATGAAGCAATAAACATAGTCGTTTTGGAAGCTTTAGTGTGGTCTTGTTTGTGAACATTTGGATAAATGCCCAATAGTGGGATTGCTGGGTCATAAGGGAGCTCTATGTGGAGTCTATTGAGGAACCTCCACACAGTTTTCAAAAATGGTTGAACAAGTTTACACTGACACCAACACTGCAGTAAGGTTCTCTTCTGACCACATCCCCTTCAACATCTGTTGTTATTAGAGTTCTTGATTTTTGCCATTCTAACTCGGGAGAGGTGGTATTTCATTGCTGTTTTGATATGCATTTCTTTCATAGCTAGAGAGTTTGAGCATTTCTTCATGTGTATATTGGCCATCCTTCTTTCCTTTTCAGAGAAATTTCTCTTTAAGTCTTTAGCATACTTATTTATTGGGCAGTTGTTCCTTTGAAGATTTGTTGTTGGGGGATTTAATTTTTTATGTTCCAGGTATATTTTAGATATGAGACCCTTGTCCGTTGTATGACTAGTGAAGATCTTCTCCCAATCCGTGGGCTTTCTAGTGATCTTGTTAGCTAGGTCCTTTGCCAGGCAGAAGATTTGCAATTGCATGCAATCCCATTTGTCCAACCTTTCTTTGATTTGTTGTGTTTCTGGATCTCTATTAAGAAAATTTCGGCCTGTGCCAAGGAGACCTAGGGTTTCTCATATTCCATCCTGTAATATTTTCAGGGTCTCTGCTTTGACTCCGAGGTCTTTAATCCATTTGGAGTTGATTCTGGTGCAGTTTAATAAATAAGGATCTAGCTTTAGTTTTCTAAAAGTAGTTAACCAATTTAGCCAGCACCATTTACTGAAGAGGCTGTCTTTCTTCTATTCTACTTTTTTAGCTCCCTTATTGGAAATTAGATGGCTATGGGATTGTAGGTTCATTTCTGGGTTTTCAATTCTATTCCATTGGTCATCTTGTATGTTTTACTTCACCTTTCCCTATTTGGATTCCCATTAAGTTTGCATCTTGTCTTATTGCCCCATCTAGCATTCTAATACTAAGTTGAAGCGGACTGGAGAGAGCAGACATCCTTATCTCTATCCTGAATTAATAAGAAATGACTAACTTTTCACTATTAAGTTTAATGCTGGCTGTAGGTTCGTCAATTCTTTTTTTTAATTTTTATTTTTTATTGTGAAAATACTGTACAGAGGGGTTACAATTACATGGGCACGATAATGAGTACATTTCCTATCAAGCATTGTAGCCTCCTCCTTTGTATACCCTTCTCATCCCTTCCCAGCCTCCCCCCACCCCCCCACCCAATCCTCACCCCCACCAAAGTGGTAAAGTTCATTTTTGACATGACAATTTGTACTTCTCATTGCTGCAACGGGTCCACCTGTGTCCTGAATTGTTTATCCCTTCCCATCCACAAATTATACCAAAATCAAATACAATGAAAGCAGGGGTTATATTGTGGGGGAGGGACATAGAATGCAAGAAAGAAATAATCTTATAAATACGTTAGAAACAAATGTGTGAAAGAAAAAAACCATTTAAATAAACATCTTAGGGTTCATTTTCCTAACATCACCTTATCTGACATTTTCTGCTTGACTCATACCTATACTAGATATTGCAAATAAGGGAAACCATGGGACCTATGTTGCTTTGGGCTTGGCTTACTTCACTTAATATAATTTTTTCCAAGTATTTCCATTTCCTAACAAATGGGGCAATGTCATTTTATCTGATGGAGGCATAGAATTCCATTGTGTATATATACCACATATTCTTTTTTTTTCTTTTTTTAATTTAAATTTAATTTTATTTTATTTGAGAACATACTGTACAGAGGGGTTACAATTACATTGGCAGGATAATGCATACATTTCTTACCAAGCATTGCAGCCTCCTCCTTTGTTTACCCTTCACCTCCCTTCCCAGCCTCCCCACTCCCCGCCCACCCAATCATACACCCCTCCACCCCCCTCAACGACATTGTAAAGCTTGCTTTGACATGACATTTTGTAATTCTCCTTGTTGCAACAGGTCCACCTGAATCCTACACGACTTGTTTGTCCCCATCTCCTCCACATGTTATACTGACATCAAATAAAGTGAAAGCGGAGGTTACACTGTGGGGGAGGGACAGACAAAGCAACAAAGAAATAATCTTATAAATGCCTTAGAAACACATGCATGAAAGAAACGAAAACATTAAAATACATATTTAAGGGTTCGTTTTCCTAACATCACATTATCTGACCTTTTCCGCTTGACTCATACCTATACTAGATATTGCAAATAAGGGAAACCATGGGACCTATGTTTCTTTGGGCCTGGCTTACTTCACTTAATATAATTTTTTCCAAGCCTTAGCATTTCCTAACAAATGGGGAAATGTCATTCTTTCTGATGGAGGCATAGAATTCCATTGTGTATATATACCACATTTTCTTGATCCATTCATCTACTGAGGGGCTTCTGGGTTGGTTCGATATCTTAGCTATGGTAAATAATGCTGCAATAAACATAGTTGTGGTGGTAGCTTTAGTGTGGTCTTGTTTGTATACATTTGGGTAAATGCCCAAAAGTGCGATTGCTGGATAATAGGGGATATCTATGTGAAGTCTTTTGAGGAACCTCCATACTGCTTTCCAAAGTGGTTGAACAAGTTTACATTCCCACCAACAATGAAGTAAGGTTCCTTTCTGTCCACATCCCCTCCAGCATCTGTTGTTGTTAGAGTTCTTGATTTTTGCCATTCTAACTGGAGTGAGGTGATATCTCAATGTTGTTTTGATTTGCATTTCTTTTATGGCTAGGGGTGTTGAACATTTCTTCATGTATCTATTGGCCATCCTTCTTTCTTCTTCAGAGAAGCTTCTCTTTAAGTCTTTCGCCCACTTATTTATTGGGCAGTTGTTTCTTTGAGGATTTGTTGTTGGGTGGTTTAATTTTTTGAGTTCCAAGTATATTTTAGATATGAGACCCTTGTCCGTTGTATGGCTAGTAAAGATCTTCTCCCAATAGGTGGGCTTTCTATTGATGTTGCTAGCTATGTCATTTGCCCTGCAAAAGCTCTGCAACCTTATGCAATCCCATTTGTCCAACCTTTCTTTGATTTGTTGTGTTTCCGGGTTTCTATTCAGAAAATTTCTGCCTGTGCCAAGGAGACCTAGGGTTTCTCCTATTCCATCCTGTAATGTTTTCAGAGTGTCTGCTTTGAGTTCAAGGTCTTTGATCCATTTGGAGTTGATTCTCGTGCAGGGTGATATATAAGGATGTAGCTTTAGCTTTCTACATGTAGTTAACCAATTTTGCCAGCACCATTTACTGAAGAGGCTGTCTTTCTTCCATTCTATTGTTTTAGCTTCCTTATCGAAGATTAGATGGCTATAGGTCTGTAGGTTCATTTCTGGGTTTTCAATTCTATTCCATTGGTCCTGAGATCTGTTCTTATGCCAATACCAAGCTGTTTTGATTACTATGGCTTTATAATAGAGTTTGAAATTTGGTATTTATATTCCTCCAGCAGTGTTCTTTCCGTTGAGAAGCGTTTTTGCTATTCGGGGTCTTTTATTGTTCCATATGAATTTTTGGATTGCCTCTTCTATTTCCTTGAAGAATGAGGGTGGAATTTTGATAGGTATTGCGTTGAATTTGTAGATAGCCTTGGGAAGTATTGCCATTTTCACGATGTTAATGTTGCCAATCCAGGAGCATGGGAGGTTTTGCCACTTTTTAAGTTCTGTGTTGATTTCCTTTTTCAAGATTTTAAAGTTTTCATCATAGAGGTCCTTCACTTCTTTAGTTAAGTTAATTCCTAGGTATTTTATTTTTTGTGGGGCTATTACAAATGGAGTTGCTTTCCTAATTTCAGCCACACTTTTCTCATTGTTGGCATACAGAAAAGCGATTGATTTTGGGGGGTTAATTTTATAACCTGCTACTTTGCCAAAGTTTTGAATCAGCTTGAATAATTTGGGAGTGGAGTCTATGGGATTCTTTAAATACAAGATCATGTCATCTGCAAAGAGGGAGAGTTTTATTTCTTCTTTTCCTATTTGGATCCCCTCTATGTCTGCATCTTGTCTTATTGCTGTAGCTAGGCATTCTAATACTAGATTGAAGAGAAGTGGAGAGAGTGGGCCTCCTTGTCTTGTTCCTGAGTTAAGAGGAAATGGCTTTAGTTTTTCACCATTGAGTATAATGCTGGCTGTAGGTTTGTCATATACAGCCTTTATTGTATTGAGGAATGTTCCATGGATTCCTAATTTTTCCAAAACTTTCATCATAAAGGGGTGTTGGATCTTGTCGAATGCTTTTTCTACGTCTATTGAGATAACCATGTGGTTCTAGTTCTTGCTCCTGTTGATGTGATGAATAATATTAATTGATTTGCGTATATTGAACCAGCTTGGCATCCCTGAAATGAATCCTGTTTGATCGTGGTATATAATTTTCTGGATGAATTGTTGAAGGCGATTGGCCAAAATTTTGTTGAGAAGTTTTGCATCAAAGTTCATCAAAGAAATGGGTCTATAGTTCTCTTTCTTTGATGAGTCCCTGCCTGGTTTTGGGATGAGGGTTATGATGGCTTCATAGAATGTGTTCGGTAGTGAGCTTTCTCTTTCAATTTCATTGAAGAGTTGGAGGAGAATTGGTGTGAGCTCTGCTTTGAAGGTCTTGTAAAATTCCGCTGTAAAACCATGTGGTCCTGGACTTTTCTTAGTTGGGAGGTCTTTTATTGCTGTTTCTATTTCAATGCTTGATATGGGCCTGTTAAGATAGTTTAACTCATCTTGGTTTAGTTTTGGCATGTCAATATTTGCTAGGAAGAGGTCCATTTCTGTCAAGTTGTTGAACTTATTAGCATAAAGTTTTGAGAAGTATTCCCTTATAATGTTCTGAATCTTGGTTTTTTCCGTGGTGTTGTTTCCATTCTCATCTCTGAGTTTATTAATTTGGGTGTGTTCTCTTCTTTTTCTGATAAGATTTGCTAAGGGTCTGTCAATTTTGTTAAGTTTTTCAAAGAACCAACTCTTTGTTTTCTTGATTCTTTCTATAGTTTTTTTGGATTCTAATTCATTTAATTCTGATTTAATTTTGATTATTTCTTTCCAGCTACTGGATTGGTGTTCATCTTGCTGCTCTTTTTCAAGGAGGTTTTGATGTGTCATTAAATTGCTAGTTTCAGGCCTCTCCAATTTGTTGATGTAGGAGCTCAGAGCTATAAACTTGCCTCTGAGTACTGCCTTTGCTGTGTCCCAGAGGAGCTGGTAATTTGTGTGTTCATTTTTGTTGAATAGCATGAACATTTGAATTTCCGTTCTAATCTCTTCCATGACCCACTCATGATTCAGCAGTGTGTTGTTTAGCCTCCATGTGATACCGGACTTTCTTTGGTGGCTTTTGGTGTTGAGTTCTAATTTTATTCCCTTGTGGTCAGAGAGAATGCAGGGTATAACTTCAATGTTTCTGAATTTAGACAAGTTTGCTTTGTGGCCTAGAATGTGGTCTATTTTAGAAAACGTTCCATGTGCTGCTGAGAAGAACGTGTATTCTGATTCTGCTGGGTGAAATGTTCGGTAAATGTCTGTTAAATCTATTTGATCTATGCAGCTGTTTAGA
The DNA here is from genome assembly GCF_024711535.1 of Dipodomys merriami. Taxonomy (NCBI): domain Eukaryota; kingdom Metazoa; phylum Chordata; class Mammalia; order Rodentia; family Heteromyidae; genus Dipodomys; species Dipodomys merriami. The sequence continues at coordinate 199,402 of NW_027202340.1, forward strand.
TATGTGGTTTCTCTGTTGAGTTTTTGCTGAGTTGATCTGTCTAGTGGGGAGAGTGGTGTGTTAAAATCCCCAACAATTAATATCTTTGGATCTATATGGGATTTGAGGGAAAGTAGTGTTTCTTTGATAAATTTGGGTGCTCCATTGTTTATCGAATAGATGTTTAGAATTGTAATATCCTCCTGAAGGAGAGATCCTTTAATTAGTATGTAGCGACCTTCTTTATCTCTTCTCACAATTTTTAATTTGAAGTCTATTTTATCTGGTATTAGGATTGCAACTCCCGCCTGTTTATGAGGGCCGTTTGCTTGGTGGATTTTGTTCCAGCCTTTAACATTGAAAATGTGTTTGTTTTTACGGGCAAGATGTGACTCCTGCAACCAGCAGATAGAAGGTTCTTGTTTTTTAATCCAACTAGAGAGTCTATGTCGCTTAATTGGAGAGTTCAGTCCGTTAACATTAAGAGATAGGACTGAGAGGTATTTGGGAGTTCCTGCCATGTTATCCACCTTCTTGGGGGCTTCGAAAACTGGGTTCTTACTATGGTTCTTTGATTCTCAGTTTGGGTGCAGTTTGTTGGCCTTTATTGTGGTCTTTTTGGTTTTCTATGTGTAGGACATCTTTAAGAATCTTTTGTAGGGCTGGGTTGGTGGAGATATATTGTTTCAATTTTTCTTTGCTGTGGAAGGTTTTTATTTGGCCTTCAGTTATGAAGGAGAGTTTAGCTGGGTACAGTATTCTTGGTTGATAGTTGTTTGTTTTTAGGGCATGGCATACATCATTCCAGGCTCTTCTTGCTTTGATTGTCTCTGCTGAGAAATCTGAGGTGATTCTAATTGGTTTCCCTTTATAGGTGATTGCCCTTTTCTCCCTGACAGCTTTAAGGATCTTTTCCTTATTCTGAGTTGATCCTGTGTGGATTATAATGTGACCATGGCATGTCCTATTCTGGTCTGGTCTATTTGGGGTTCTAAAGGCTTCTTGTATCTGAATAGGCCTATCTTTTTGTATGTTTGGGAAGTTCTCTGCTAGGATCCTGTTAAACAAATTTCTTAGACCATTGACTTCTCTTTTAGGTGATCCTCTACACCCATTATCCTTAAGTTAGGCCTTCTGATGGTGTCTTCCAGGTGTTGGATAGATCTATCATATTTCTTGGACTTGTCTTGGATGGTTGTATGTTCTTTCTCTATAATATCTAGGCTGTCTTCAATCCCTGAGATTCGATCTTCTGCATGGTCTAACCTGCTATCAAGACTCTCTACTTTGTTTTTAATCTCTTTTCCTTCTAATTGGTCAGCTTTGATGGCTTCAAGTTCTTTGTTGATGCTCTGTTTTAGGTCTTGTATGAATCTCTTTACTTCCTTAATTTGGTGTTCAGTGTTTGTCCTCAAATCACTTAGTTGATTGGATATGGTTTCTTTGGACTCCCATTCCTTCTGTTGGGTTCCATTCAGCATTCTCTTTGTGGTCTCCCAGACTTCCTTCAGCTCTTTGGTAATGGATTCTATGGATGCCTTTAGTGATCTTTGTGTGTTCTCTACCTGGTCTCTCAATTCCTGTATTACTCTTTGTTTACCTTCCTCACGTTCATGGGATTCCTGCAGTTCTCTTTGAGTGTTCTCAGCCTGCTCACGGCATTCCTCCCTTTCTCTTTGAGTCTTCTCAAGTTGTCACACAAATCCTGTATCAGTTTTTGAGTAGCTTCCTCACGCTTATGATATTCCTGTATAAACTTCTGTAATGCCTCCTCTCTCTCCCTATCACGCTCATAGAGAGTCCTTTGTAAGTTGTCAAACTTCTCATTTATCATGTTTGCCACCAGTGTTTGTAGAGCTATTTGGGACCTCTCCTCTGGATTGTTCATTATCTGATCTGACCCCTGATTATCAAGATTGGGATTTGAGATACCCGAATTTGCCATTTTTCTTGTGTTTTTCCGGCTTACTCTGCCCATTTGAGATGAAGATAGTACCAGTTTTGTGCTAGAACACTATCTTAAGGCAAACATCAACCTAAGTTTGCATTTGTACAGTCAATAGTCTACAGATACAATCTAGTTCAACAGATACATCTATTCAACATCAAACAACTATATTTTAAAGGACTTCGAACCGCAGAAAAGAATTTGGATAACCAGAAATTATTAGGATTAGGGAGAGATGTGGGTGAAAAATAGGAATAGATTGGTGTGGGGAGGTACAGGGAGAGTTAACTATGTCCTAATCACAATGCAGGAAATGGGTTGGGTAGGATGCAAGTAGAAAGAGAGAGAGAAAAAGAAGAGAGGGATAGGGGAATGAAAAGAGACTAGAAAAAAATAGAAACGTAAAAATTAATGTTATTGTAGAGCTTAAAAGACCATCTATTTAGAGAGGAATGTGAATATGTTGTGAGAAAGGGAGGGACATAGAGGACATGTGAAAAACTTTAAGGATGGGAAAGGGAGAAGAAAAGATCAGAAGTTCAGTAGAGCTAGACAAAAAACAAAAAGATAATTATGAAAGAAAGAAAAAGATAAAGAAGATAAGAAAAGAAAGGAAAATTCTCATTTACATATTCCTAAAATAAAAATTATAAGAGGAGAAAAAAAAAGTTACTGGAAATCAATTATTTTTTCAGAAGAGGCAAAAAATTAAAGAATAATAAATGTTTTAAAAGAGAAAAAAAATTTATATATATATATAAGGTAACAAAAAACAAAAAACAAACAAAAAAAAGAAAAAAAAAGAAAAAAATTTTGGGGAGGAGGGGTGGGAAGAATCCTGTATCTCCCTTTTGTCTATAACCAGCCTTTTGTTGGAGTCTCTGGTCAGCTTGAGCTCCTGTGGCTTGATTGGTTTCTTAAGTCGGTTTGTTGGAAGAGGCAGAAAAATGCTCTGCTTTACCCAAGATTTTCAGATCCCCCTCCCAGGTTAGTTTTCTAGGAGGGTGATCTGCTTTGAGAATCACAAAAGAGGAGGATGCAGTGGTGAGGCTAGGTTCTGGGTAGAGTTGAGGCCTTTCAACAATCAGTAGCTTTTTCCTGGGACTGTTTTGTGCAAAACAAAATCTCCCATAGCCCAGCCTGGAGCCGTTCTCAGGGATTCTGTTTTTCAATTGATTGTTGAGGCTGCTAGAGGGAGGGTCAGCCTCTGGCTCTGGTTACCCAGTGAGGGAAGCCACTCCAATGGCTGGCGCCTGAGCTGGGTGACTTTTCCCTGGATGGAGCCGAGTCTGGCAGGTCACTTTGCCGTTAAGTTCTTGTGACCTGCTAAATGACTTGTTTTATTCCAAGGCCTGGGTTCGAGCTGGCAGCTCCTCCGAGCTTTGTCGGTATCCAAGATGGCGATCACCGGTGCTGGGGGGGAGGGGTGGCCTTCCCTCCTCTGCTCCCTGAGAAGGAGTGAGGACGTCGGGCTTCTACTCACGCCGAGTCTTGGATCCTGGGTCGTCTCTGGTCTGCAAGGTGCAGGATGAAGATGTCCGCTCTTTGTTGGTTCTTGCTGGTGTTGAGTAGAATCCGCTCGCCCGCTGCGTCTGGCTCTGTCGTCCCGGATTCTCTGTGTGAGCGCTCAGGTATGGCCCCTGGCTGCGGTCTCCGCCGCTTCTATACCACATATTCTTGATCCATTCATCTACTGAGGGGCATCTGGTGGGTTCTATATCTTAGATATGATAAATAATGCTGCAATAAACATAGTTGTGGTGGTAGCTTTAGTGTGGTCTTGTTAGTAAACATTTGGGTAAATTCCCAATAGTGGGATTGCTCGGTCATAGGGGAGCTCTATGTGGAGTCTTTTGAGGAACCTCCATACTACTTTATGAAGTGGTTGAACAAGTTTACATTCCCACCAACAATGAAGTACTGTTTCCGTCTGTCCACATTCCCTCCAGCATCTGTTGTTATTAGAGTCCTTGATTTTGCCATTCTAACTGGGGTGAGCTGGTATCTCAATGTTGTTTTGATTTGCATTTCTTTTATGTCTAGGGAGGTTGCGCATTTCTTCATGTGTTTATTGGCCATCCTTCTTTCTTCTTCAGAGAAGTTTCTATTTAAGTCTTTAGCCCACTTATTTATTGGGCAGTTGTTTCTTTGAGGATTTGTTGTTGGGGGTTTTAATTTTTACCCTAGGTCACCTTGGAGCAGGCCAATGTTCTCTTAATAGAGACCTGGAAACACAACAAATCAAAGAATGGTTGGACAAATGGGATTGCATGAGGTTCAGAGCTTCTGCATGCAAAGGGCATAACTAACAAGATCGATAGAAATCCTACGGAATGGGAGAAGATCTTCACTAGCCATACAACAGACAAGAGTCTCATATCTAAAATATACTTGTAACTCAAAAAATTAAATTCCCCAACAACAAATCCTCAAAGGTTAGTCAATTCTTATCAGAAAGAACAGCACTGGAGCAATAGTAGTTCCAAATTTCAAACTATACTAAAAAGCCATAGTAATAAAAACAGCTTGGGACTGGCACAAGAACAGTCCTGAGGACCAATGGAATAGGACTGAAGACTCAGCAGTAAACCCCTAGACCTATAGCCACCTAATCTTTGAAAAGGGAGCTAAAAAAAATAGAATGGAAGAAAGACAGCCTTTTCAGTAAATGGTGCTGGTAAAATTGGTTAAACACCTGTAGAAAACATTATATATATATAATGTATATTATATATATGTATATATATACATATATATACATATATATATATATATATATATATATATATATATATATATATATATATATATATATATATATCACCCTGCATGAGAATCAAGTCAAAACGGATCAAAGACCTCAAAATAAAAGCAGACTTCGTGAAAACATTACATGAAGGACACGAGAAACTCTAGGGCTCTTTAGCACAGGCCAAAAATTTCTTAAGAGAGAACCAGAAACAAAAAGAATTAAAGAGAGGTTGGACAAATGGCATTGCATGAAACAGCAGAGCTTCTGCAAGGTAATGTTCATAGATAGCAAGATCAATGAAAAGCCCAAAATTACTGGGAGAAGTTCTTCATGAGTCATAAAACAGACAAAGTCTTATATCTCAAATATACTTAGGACTCAAAATCATAAATCCCCCAACAACAAATCCTCAAAGGAACAACTGCCCAATAACTAAGTGGGCTGAAGACTTAAAGAGAGACAGACATCTTTGAAGAGGAAATAATAAATGTCCATTAGACACATAAAGAAATGTTCAATTTTTCTAGTCATAAAAGAAATTCAAATCAAAACTTTGAGATTACACCTCACTCCAGTTAGAATGGTTGTAATCAAGAAATATAATAATGACAGATGCTGGTGGGGATGTGGCTAAAAGGGAACCCTGCTGCATTACTTGTAGGAGTGTAAACCTGTTTAACCACTTTGAAAAGCAGTATGGAATTTCTTCAAAAGGCTCCCCAATGACCCAGAAACCCCACTTTTGCACACTTACGCAAATGATCACAAAACTACAAGCACAACCATGTTTATTGCAGTATTATTCACCATAGCTATGATATGCCACTCAGTAGAAGATATGCCACTCAGTAGAAGAGTGGTTCAAGAAAATGCGGTACACACACAAACACACATACACACACACACACATACAAACACACACACACACACACACACACAATGGAATTCTATGCTTCCATCAGAAAGAATGACATTGCCCCATTTGTTAGGAAATGGAAAGACTTGGTAAAAATTATATTGAGTGAAGTAAGCCAGATCCAAAGAAACATAGGTCCCATGGTTTACCTTGTTTTACCTTTGTTTGCAAGGATTAGTACATGTCTAGGACAAGCAGAGATCAAAGGATAGGTACCTATGACCATAAGAGATGATGTTAAGCAAAATGTACCCCAAGCCAGAGACAGAAGTGGTTTTTCCTTTCTTTCTTTTGTTTTTAATATGCTTATAGTACACTGTGTGATTCTTTTGTATGTTATTCCCCAACGGTAAACCCCTGTTTTCACTGAATTTGATTCCAGTGTTCTGCATCATATATATATATATATATATATATATATATATATATATATGAGGAGTGGAAGGGATATAGCAGAATGCTTAAATGGGGATGCAGGTTGACCATTGTGACAATGAGATGTACAGGACACTATGTTGAAAATGAATTTACAATGTCAGGCAGGGTTCGAGGAGGGAGGAGGTGGAGATGTGGGAAGAGAACGGATGGTAGGGGAAAAACAAAGGAGGAGGTAACAATGCTGTATAGTCATAGTCCTGTAACTCTGAGCCCTCTGTACAGTATTTTTACAATAAAAATATATTTAAAAAAATGTCTGCCTGCTGTAGTTTTCCAGTGCTGCCCTCGGAATTGCATTTTCTGCCTATTCTGGCTGTGGTTAAGTCCACCTGCCCAATGGATCAGTAGTCTTCAAGTCATCTTGGTCCTGCACTGGGACTTGGATTATCCAGTGGTGGTTGGAACCAGGCCAAGGACAGGACAAAACCACTTCCAGGCCATAGCTTCGTCATTGCCCATGCAACTAGGATTGCAAGCAGAATTTCTCTGAATTTGAGTTCAGAAAACAATCAGTGAAACAAAAGGCAAGTCACCAAACATCTCACTCCCCCCATTTCCTCCTTTCTCCCTCCCTGGAAAAATATATAAAATAATTTTGCAGGTTTTGACACACACAAAAAATGCCCACCATTTCCCCTGGTAAACTTGGTTTCAAGTCACTGAGTTATGTCAACTGATAATGCTGCACTCATTATTCTGGACAACATCTTCACGTTGTTTGATGCTTTAATTTTTTGTTGTTGTTGATGTTGTTGGTGGGGTGGCCTGAATTCTGCGTCTGGGTGCTGTCCCTGAGCTGTTCCGCTCAAGGCTAGTGCACTACCACTTTAACCACAGTGCCACTTCCGGTTTTTTTCTGCTTATGTGGTGCTGGGGAATTGAACACAGGACCTCATGCATGCAAGACAAGCACTCTACCACTGAGTCTTCTTCCAGCCCTAATGATTTAATTATTTAAAATTTCTTTTTTTTGTCTGTCATGGGCCTTGAACTCAGGGCTTGGGTATTAACATATCCTAGAGTTCTTCAGCTCAAGGGGATCCCTCTCTCAATTGAGCCACAGTGCCACTTCCTGTTTGGAGATAAGTGATTCTCAGACTTTCATGCCAGGATTTGCTTCGAACAGGTGAATTTTAAATTATATTTCTTCTAGGTGTTTATTGGTACATTACAGTTTTTCTGGAATTTAAAGTTTTCTGTAAACCCTTGTCTTCAAGTAATCAAACAGCATTAAATATTACATTTCTAAGCTATCCTTTAGCACATCCATTTTGAAATTATTATCTTAAGATGAAATTCTAATTCTTTGTAGAAAAGACCCATTAAGTCCAAATGGGAAATATGCTAATTTCAGCAGTGATGACTCTCCTTCCTCTTTTTTTTCTCTCCAGTATCTTTTCTTGTTTGGGAGTAAGTATCGTGGACTGTCCAACCATTCAAAAGGAAGATTATTCCGTTAATTTAGTAGAAAAGGAATCCAGCCTGCCTGCATCTCAAGGCAACGTTGAGAATAATGTTAATCTAATAATTCATGTCAGTGGATTTTTAGTCATTTCGATATTTTTTTGTTTAACCACTCAATAAAGAGGTTCCAAAAAGCAAGAATCAAAAAATCATGTTCGGCTTTCTAAGAATGTTTAAAAAACTATTAATTCAACAAGACACATTCTTTTCTTCCAAGAATTCACGGTGAAGGATTTCTCTTTTATCATAGCCCTTACCACTGACACCTTCCCTTCAAACTTGTAGCTTTGTTCAGTTTTCTTGTACTAGCTTTCATTTTGGTATTAGCCTCAGTTATATCCTTGTAGTATTTGACAATGAAATTCCATTTATTGTTAGAGAGCTCACTTCATATTGCCAAAGCCAGACTCATGAGCATATCATAAAGCATAAACTATTGAGTATCATTAACATGATCATATGCAACTCTTCCATAAATTAATATAAGTACCATATAAATGTGCATCTTCATATACTTTTTAAAATGCAAAGTAGTTACATATCTATGTAATAAAATAATTCAGATCACTGGTACAAGTGACTAAGCTAAAACTTTTATTTATATAATCCCCAGTATTTTTGTCAAATTTTCTTTTCTCATTAACTTTCACCTTAAGGCCTGCTTTTCCTAGCAACAAGTTATAAATTGATATCCTTGGATTTTAGTCCCCTCTGAGTAACCTCTTTTCTTTCCACCACTAGTTAGTCCTTCATGTTAAATACCCAAGGAACAACGTCCCATTGTGCCTGCAAGAGGATTACCCAAGTCGACTGTCTGTGCCTACTCTTGCCTTGCTTTGTTTAGGAATGTGGTAGCAAAGACAGGGTTGTCAGGGATCACGTAGCTGGAACCATGGTGTTAACAATTATGGGTAGAAAAATGAGTAGCAGAGAAAGGGAGTACCAGGGAAAGGGTAATTGTGACTGCAATTGCTGAGTTGCAGTGGCAGGAAATTGGGTAGCAGCAACAACTTTGCAGGGGTTGGGGTAGCTAATACAGGCATCCAGAACAATTTAGCAGTGACCAGGAAGCATAGACAAAGTGAAAAATAAAAATTATGCGGCATTGTGGGAATTATTTGTCTACCCATTCTAAAAACATGGAGGAGTGTTATTTTAAACTAAAACAAAAAAAAATTAAGGTTTTGGTGCTAACAAATATGTCCAGGTGTTCTTACATTAAACAGAGAATTCAAAATGGTTTTGCTTCATGAATACAGATTTCAAAGGTATTATAATTCTTATTTCTTTTTTTTAATTTTTAATTTAATTTAATTTTATTTGTGAACATACTGTACAGAGGGGTTACAAGTACATGGGCAGGATAAAGCGTGCATTTCTTACCAAGCATTGCAGCTTCCTCCTTTGGTTTACCCTTCACATCCCTTCCCAGCCTCCCCCCTCCCCCCCAATCCCAATCCTTCTCCTTTCCCCCTTCCCCCCCCCCAGCACCGACGTTGAATGCAAATTAAAGGGGCAAATTAGTCAGGAATTAAAATTAATATTGAATGTTAATATTTAAGAGGAAAAGAAGAACCTAGATGATAGACTAAAGACAAAGCTATATCAGAGCATTATATGTTCAATAATAATTAAGAAACTTTAATTGAAAAATTGAGCTGGAATGAGCAAATCAGGTAAAGGCAAGCAATGAGAGCTTACCTCCAACAAACAAACACCATAATGTATATATCAGAAAAAGGAACCAAGTTCCTTATCCTTGATTTCAATGATACACATAACACCCGTACACACACACACACACACACACACACACACACACACACACACACACACACACACACACACGAATGGATGCAACAGCTCAATCTATTCACATCCATTCAACATGAATCAAAGATCTTCCTATAATATTTGAAACTTTAAAAGTTTGAAGTCTTACTCTGAAAACATTACAGGACGGAATACGAGAAACTCTAGTTCTCCTTGGCACAGGGTGAAATTTTCTTAATAGAGACCCAAAATTAAAAAAAAATCAAAGGCAAATGGGATAAATGGGACTGCATGAAATTTCAGAGCTTCTGCATGGCAAAAGACATAGTTAGCAAGATCACTAGAAAGCCCATGGTTAGGGAGAAGATCTTCACTAGCCATACAAGGGACAAGGCTATCATTTCTAAAACAGACCTGGAAATCAAAAAATTAAATCCCCCAACAACAAATACTCAAAGAAAATACTGTCCAATAAATAAGTGAGCTAAAGACATAAAGAGAAACTTCTCTGAAGAGGAAAGGAGGGTGACCAATAAACACATGCAGAAATGCTCAACCTCCCTAGCCATAAAAGAAATGCAAATCAATCTGTGAAAGGTAAACAAATGAGGAGGCTGCAATGCTTGATAAGAAATGTACTCATTATCTTGCCCATGTAATTGTAACCCCTCTGTACAGTATGTTCACAAAAAATTAAAATTAAAATTAAAAAAAAATTTAAAAAATCAACATTGAGATATCATTTAACCCAAGTTAGAATGGCTATAGTCAAGAACTCTAATAACAACAGATGCTGGAGGGGATGTGGACAGAAAGGAATATTACTTCATTGTTGGTTGAAGTGTAAACTTGTTCATCCACTGTGGAAAGCAGGATGGAGGCTCCTCAAAGAGTCCACATAAGCTCCACTATGACCCAGCAATCCCACTTTTGGGCATTTACCCACATGATCACAAACAAGACCATACTAAAGCTACCAGCACACCTATGTTTATCGTAGAATTATTTACTATAGCTATGACATGGAACCAACCCAGATGGCCCTCAATAGATGAATGGATCAAGAAAATGTGGTATATATACACAATGGAATTCTATGCCTCCATCAGAAAGAATGGCACTGCCCCATTTGTTAGAAAATGGAAAGACTTGGAAAAAATTACATTAATTGAATTAAGCCAGACCCAAAGAAACATAGGTCCCATGGCTTCCCTTATTTGCAATAACTAGTATATGTCTGAGTCAAGCAGTTTAGGTCAGATAAATTGATGCTAGCGGAATGAACCCCATATATTCAATTTTTTTCTTCCATGCAGTTGTTTCTAACATATTTATAAGATGATTTCTATATTGCTTTTTATGTCTCTCCCCCTGCTTTCACTGTATTTGATGTTGGTACAAATTGTGTAGGGGAAGGGCAAAAACAAATCGTTTAAGTAGGGTTACAGGTGGACACATTGCAACAATGAGACATACAAGTCATTATGTCGAAAAATGAACTTTACAAATTTGGTGGGGGAGGAGGGGTTTGGCCATGTACTTTCCATCTGATGTATAGGTGTAGAAGCAAAACGTAATACAAAGCAATACAAACCAGTTCTTACTATAAAGAATTTTTCTCTGAACATCTTAAAAATCAATTCTGACAACATGAAATAAAAAAATCCCTAAGTTTAAAACATTCTTCTAGACAAGTTAAAGAAATAGTGAGAACAAGTATTTTAAGAATAATTTCAGAGAGCTTGAACTCAGGGCCTGGGTTCTGTCTCTGAGATTTATTACTCAAGACTAGTGCTGTCACTTTGAGCCACAGTGCCACTGAAAAGTCTCACCAATTTTCCTCTGTAGCCTGGGTTTGAACTAGGATCTAGAGGTTTCAGCTCTCTGAGTAGCTAGGATTATAGGCATGAGCCCCTTGCACCTGGCTAGAATAATTGCTTACCTGAGACAGAGGCCAGTTAGTATTAAATGTCAATCATGTTTAACTTTGTAAAATAAAGTTAACTGAAATGCCTTCCACTAGAAATAAGGAATTAAATGTGTAGTTGGGTTACAAAGTTCCTACCGAAAGCTACATATTTTCCTTGATTTTTTTTTTCTTCCAAAATTGTTTGCTTTCCAGAATCATACCTTATCTTTCCATGCTGGTTTCTTTAGTTTATTTCATACATGCCCACAGCTCCTTCAACTATCATTTCTTATGTAAAGACCTTGCACATATCTATTTTCAGTCCAAAATCCTTGAATGCACCTCCCATCCATATATGCATCTGACATAAAAACTTGTAAAATAGTAGTCATCCCTTATCATTACTGGGTATTAAAGTGTAAGAAAAATTTAAGAAAATAAAGAATAACATAAATAAATATAACATGATTTTAATAGTAATGCTAAACATAAATACAATGTCGATTATTTTCCCGAGCAATTTAATAAAAACCTCAAGGAAAACAAATCAAGTTTTTTGAGTGCTGATATTATGGTTTAAACTTAGGACCTTACCTTGTCACTTAGGCTTTTTCCCTCAAGAGTGGTGCTCTGTATTTGAATGACAGTTCTCCTTCCAACTTTGTTTGGGGGGATTATATAGAGATAAGAATCTCATGGAATAAAAATCATTTGTGTCCCTATCTTGGGGTTCATTTCACATAACATCCTGTTATATGGTTATATGGTACCATGTACTAATTACTCCAAGTAAGATTAACCATGGAACCTATAGTTATTTGAGCCTGGCTTATTTCACTTAATATAATTTTTTCTGCGTCTTTCCATTTCCTAGCAAATGGGGCGGTGTCATTATCTCTGATGAAGTCATAGAATTTCAGTGGTGTGTGTGTGTGTGTGTGTGTGTGTGTGTGTGTGTGTGTGTGTGTGTGTGTGTGTGTGTGAGTGTGTGTGTGTGTATGTGTGTGTATGTGTATCACATTTTCTTGATCCCTTCATCTACTGAGGGGCATCTGGGTTGGTTCTATATCTTAGCTATGGTAAATAATGCTGCAATAAACATAGTTGTACCGTTAGCTTAGCATGGTCTTGTTTGTGATCATTTGGGTAAATACCCAAAAATGGGGACTGCTGGATCATAGGGGAGCTCTAAGTGAGGTCTTAGAAAACATTATATCAAGTGAAGTAAGCCAAAACCAAAACATTGGTCCTATGGTTTCCCTTATTTGCAATAACTATTACATGTCTGGGACAAGCATGAAAATTCAAAAGCTATGTACATATAACCAGATAAGATGCTGTTAATGAAATGAACCCCAAGATAGGACTTATAATCTATCATGTGTTTCTTTTCTCCCCCATGGTTTAACGCTTGTTTTCACTGTATTAATGTCGGTGCCCTGCATCTTGTACACTCCCTTCTCTAGCTTGGAGAGGGGAAGGGAAAAAAACAAAATAGATAAATAGTGATACAGGCTGGGCCATTGTAACAATGAGATGCACAAGACACTATGTTGAAAAATTATCTTTACAATATAGGCGGGGAAGAAGGGAAGGGAGTAGAGGGGAGTGTAGTTGTGGAGGTGGGAGGGGAGGGTAGGGGAAAAACAAAGAAGGAGGTAACAATGCTTGATAGAAAATGTACTCATTAACTTGCTCATGTAACTATAACCCCTGTACACAGATTTTTACAATGAAAACCTCTTTTAAAAAACAGAAGGTGTGCCTGGCACCGGTGGCTCACGCCTGTAATCCTAACTACTGAGGATTCTGAGATCTGAGGATCACAGTTCAAAAACAGCCCGAGAAAGAAAGACCGTGAGACTCATCGCCAATGAAACCACTAGACAACCGATACTGGTGCTGTGGCTCAAGCCATAGAGCACTCTCCTTGAGCTGAAGAGTGCAGGGACCGTGCCCAAGCCCAGAGTTCAAGCCCCACGACCGACAAAAAAAATCAGAAGGTGTCATGTACACCAAGTGTAGTAGCCCCATCTGTAATCCCAGCTGACTGCGAAGCAGAAATGACAAGAATCTTGGTCTGAGGCCAGGCCAAAGAAATAACTGCCAAGACTCCTATCTCAACAAATGAGCTGGCAATAGTGGTTCACATCTGTAATCCTAGCTATTTATGTTTTGAGGCATAGGTAGCAAGGTTTCAGTCAATCTAAGATCCAACCAGGGCAAAAGTTCAAGACCTCAAATAAATGAAATGGACTAGAAGTATGGCAAAAGTAGTTGAGATGCTCGGTGCTATACAAAGTCCTGTCTAGCAAGCAGAGAACCCCTGAATAGAACCCTAGTAATATGCCTTTCTTCCACCAAAAAGCCTAAATAACTTTGTCCTATTTGAACATCTAATTTCAAGGCCAATGACAGATCAGAGATAGTGATATTATCTCAAAAATTAGTTATTCAAAAGAGACAAAGTCCTTTAGGTTTTGAAACAATTGAAAAGGTAGGAAATTGCATGGGATTTTTGTTAGCTCCATAATTCTTGAAAACATAAAATGTACTCAAGTATTTAATATACTTCCATATGTGTGCATATATCCATGTTTGTATGTATCATATATATACATACATACATATGTATGGTTAATCTCTTTTCTGTGTAGCAAATGGTAAAAATGAATCTGTACAATCACTATTCAAAAGCACGAATAGACAAAGACAATAAGCAGAGAACTCATACTCAGGAATCTATGGTTAGCCCATAACCCTGAAAATCTTTTATATCAGTTTGCATGTGTCAGTTTCTGCAGTATAGGGACAATACGACGGCAATGATATACCAGGCAGATGAAATGAGAAATGAGAGATACAAATGGTACAATATTCATTCTGATGGGTAAGTAGAATTAAAGTGTGTGTGTGTGTGTGTGTGTGTGTGTGTGTGTGTGTGTGTGTGTGTGTGTGTTTATTACATTTACTGGATTCATTTCTCTCTTGAGGAGTATCTGGGCTGATTCAGTAAGCAGGGTTGTGCTGAAACCATTACTATATCCTGGTTTGTAATCTTTTGGGTAAATGCCCAGGAGTAGAGTTGCTGGATCATAGGGAAGTGGGTAGTCAAAAGAGGAGTGAAGTGGGAAAAGGTAGAAGATTGAATAGGAGAAAAGGGAGAAAATACGGAGAGGAATCCAGTAAATATCCTACAAAATTAAGAAGAGTGAAGGAAGAGGTGTATAGGGGAGGGATGGATGAGAATGTTGAAAGAGTTGGCATTGATCAAGGTATATTGTACGCATAAACTGCTTTGTTTAATGATAACTGCTTTGCTACTTAAAATAATAATTAAAAAATCATGCCCCTAAAATGTTATGAAATTAGAAGCAAAGCATGAGAATCTGCTCAGATAATCTCTAGGGTCAATAAATCTTTTTTGGTTAGGATAATTTTAGAACAACACTAATGATCCATATCATCTGAAGAAAATTTAATGATTTCCAGCTACTTAAAATAATCATTTTTGAAGATATGTCTCAAGTGGCAGAGTGCTACTTAGTGAGCAAAGCTGTCAGATAATGAATTCAAGTGTCAGTCTCGAACAAAAGTAAAAACAATCAGTATAATTCAGGCACTTTCCTGGGCACTAGTAGCTCATGCATTAATCCTACCTTAAATCAGAAGGCAGAGATCTGAGGACCTAAGTTCAATGTCAGCTTAGATAGGAACATCTGTGAGAATCTCATCTCCAATTCACGGTCAAAGAAAGCTGGAATTGGACTCAAGTGGTACAATGCTAGCCTACAGCAAAAAGCTCAGGGGCAGAACCCAAGCATTGAGTTCAAGCCTTAGAATATTGCATATACATACACTAACTGTAATCTTGAACAGAACCCTTAGAGTAATCTTGATGATAATAGTAACCCTATCCTAAAATTAATGGAAATTACTCGAGTTTAGACACATTCTAACAGATACTCTTGTCTTTGAAATGATTTGCAGTTTGCTCCAAATCCTACAGATTCCCTCAAATCTTCATATCATGAAAACTATCACAGTTTCCACTGATCTTAACGTTTACTGAACTCCTATATCTGCAAGAAGAAGTTGCAGGTTTATTTAAAATCTACATTAGTACCTACCCCTAATATATAAACCTTACTAGAAACCTAACTCTAAATTTAACCCTATTCAACCTTGAATAGGAAACTTAGGAAAACTCTGTAGCTTTTGTTAAATTTCAAACTTATTTTACTTGAAAATGTTAGCAGAAAACTCAGTTTTACTAAAGTTTACCTTTCCCTAAGCCTAAGTCTAACCTGAAGTAGAACAGTAGCCCTAACCCTAGAACTAATAGCCTTTGGATTCTAAAAGCCATACAAATACATTAGTTTTTATTCATGCTCACTTTGATTCAACTCATCTTTCTTAAAATAGTTTGTAATCTTACTCATTATCTTGCCATTTTTGTAACCCTAAGCCTAACTGGAATATTGAGGCTAACCCTCACACTAATTATACCCTAATCTTAATATTATTAGCAGTTTCTTATTTCACATTCAACCTAATTCTAACTAGACTTTTTCTTCGAAGATTTACTTTGAGTTTGACCTTAAACATTCCATTTCTCTAAGGTTAACTCTAATTTCAGCTGGAATTGAAACCTAACTTTCACTCTAATGATAGTCAAATTCTAATGTTTAAGAAAAAGACTCTAGTTTTTAATCAGTCTAATGGATACTCCAGTTTGCACTCTGGAAATGCGTTTCAATTTGCCCTAATTCCCACAAATTTTCTGACTCTTCCTCTGAAGTTATCTTGTTCCCTAACATGAAGTATTATATTATTTGTCCTCAAATTCTCTTATCAGGAAAAATACTGTAGTTTCCAATGATCCTACCTTTACCTGTACCCTAAAACAATTTCCGATTTACTTACCATCTAATCCATTACTTAACACTAACTCTCAAGCTAAACCTGGCTGGAAAACTCTCATTAATCATTACAAGAATGATCACTGAGAAATAAATATGATGATAATGCTCTAGTTACTATTCAATTTCACATTTTTGCTCCTACTTGTTAGTGAAAACTGAAATTTTTTTGATCAGGCATGGGGCTGATCAGAGATTTTCAGAGTTTAATTGGAGATAAAGGGTTCTCATGCACTTTGCTGCCAAGAGTGGCATCCAACTGCAGTCCCCAGATCTCAGTCTCCTGAGAGGATATGATGATAGTCATTGAAAAATATGTTTTGCTGGGTGCCAGTAGCTCATGGCTGTCATCCTAGGTACTCAGGAGGTGAGATCTGAGAATCATGGTTCAAACCAGACTGGGCAGGAAAGACCCTGAGACTCTTATCTCCAACAAACCACCAGAAAACTGGAAAGGATGCTGTGGCTCAATTAGTAGAGTGCTTGCCTTGAGCTGAAGTGATCAGGGACAGCACCCAGGTCCAGCGTTCAAGCCCATAATCGAACAAAAAAGAAAGACAGTAAAACATCTTTGCTGCAAAGATGTGGAGTTGTGTGTGGGAGGGTGCTGTGATTGAGAGACCAGGTGCTGGCCTCACTTTACAGACATTTCTAAGAATTCCCCAAGTTTGAACCAGTTTTAAGCCATGGTAGAATGGATGGTGCTTTACCAAGAACACAAGTGGTCGAGGCCTAAGGCAGGCAGGGAGTGGGCAAATGGGTGCAGGGGTGGGAGTGTTGTGTCTGTATTCTCCCTAATGAAGGATGGATTTGGATGCTGGGTGTCAAAGTCTGAAGTAAAGGGTTGCAAGAAGTTTGTGGCCTGATGAATTGGGTTTCCTCTGGGTATATAAAGATGGATGAAGTCTGGCACCTCCGGTGGCTCACAACTGTAATCCTAGCTACTCATAAAGCTGAGATGTGAAGACCATGGTTCAAAGCCAGCTTGGGCAGGAAAGGCTGTGGGTCTTGATATCCAATGAGCCACCAGAAAACAGGAAACAGCACTGTGGCTCAAATTGTAGAGTGCTCATCTTCAGCTGAAGAACTGAAGGAGAGCGCTCTGACCGAGTTCAAACCCCATGACCAACCATAAACAAAGAGGTTGGCTGAGTTTTCGACATTGCAGTTTGTACGGTAGGAAATTCCATGCTGGGTAATGAGGCATTCCAGATCTGAGAGGCTCAATGCTGTGTCTACAGTTAGTCTGAGTATGATAGTGCCATCTTCTCCCGGGTTAGATGTGATACTAATAGAGGAAATTTATGGTTTTGTTCCCACGAACAGCTAAGGGCTTGGGATATCCGTGTGTGTGTGTGTGTGTGTGTGTGTGTGTGTGTGTGTGTGTGTGTGTGTGTGTGTGTGTGTGTGTGTGTGTGTCTGTGTGTCTGTGTGTTTGTTTGTTTGTGTAATTTTCTCTCATCTTTTTCTGTCCCCTTCCTGGTTGCTGGTCTGCCTCTTTCTGACCTCAGATGGTGCCCCTCCTTCACACAGACCTTGCCTTTAGCCCCCTATCAGGGTCTACAATGAGTCCTAAATTGTCACAGGTCTGTGTTCCAACTTTTCTCTGGGGTTCAAGTCTGGCTGTCCCAATATTTGGCTGCCTCCAAGGGATTCTGGGTCAGCGATGCCAGCTGGCATAGGGTCTCCTCTGCCTGAGAGGGAGGGCCTCAGTCATGCGGTGTCCTATCCTTTTCCTCATCTGGGCCTCTGACTGCACATCCTTCTCAACAGGCTGGCACTGGAATGCGGAATGGGGGATTGCTGGTGGCTCTAGCCCACTTGAGCTTGACAGCTGAATGAAGGCTGCCCAAGCAAGGAGGATCTAGGGCTACATGGGAGGTGAGGCCAAGGTGGTTTGGAAGTATAAGTCAGTGTCTAGGAAATGTAAATTTACTTTATCACAGGACTATCTTCCGGCCCGATCTGGGCCTCTCAGGTCCTTCTAGAAAATTCCAGATGCTCACAATACAGACTTTAGATTCCAGGGCCTGGGAACTGGGGGATGAGAGACTGGTATGACCAATAACTCATTGTTTTGGGGTATTAGTGTTGACCTGAATATGCACCCCCTTATGTACTTTCACTTCTTTTTTGGGGGGGTCCACTCTTGGGGCCTGAACTCTGGGCCTGAGTGCTTTCCCTCAGCTCCTCAGCTCAAGGCTAGAGCTCTACCACTGGAGCCATAGTGCCACTTCTGGTTTTTTTCTTTTTGCTTATTTGGTGCTGAGGAATCGAACCCAGGGCCATCGGCATGCAAGGCAAGCACTCTACCACTGAGCCACCTTCCCAGCCCCTACTTTCACTTCTTAACCCACTGTTGGCCACACACCGGTCACTAGTGGCAGTATTGTGGAAGTGGAAGGAGTGGAAGTGAGGTCTAGGATGACCAAAATCAGGATTTATGGCCTTTGGGGGGTGGCAAAGGATGTCTTTTAAAAAAATCTTAGAGCTGGGCTTCAGGGCCTAGGCAATGTCCCTGAGCTTCCTTTGCTCAAAGCTAACATTCTACCACTTGAACCAGAGCTCACCTTTCATCTTTTTTAATATAGTTTAGTGGAGATAAGAGTCTCATGGACTTTCCTGCCTGTTCTGGCTTCAAGCTGCCATCCTAATATTTCAGCTCCTTTTGTAGCTAGGATTGCTTGTATAAGCCACTGGCACCTGTTAAGGATGTTTGTGTGTGTTTGTGTGTGTGTGTGTGTGTGTGTGTGTGTGTGTGTGTGTGTGTGTGTGTGTGTGTGTGTGTGTGTGTGTACCGGGACTTGAACTCAGAGCCTAGGTGCTATCCTTTAGCTTGTTTTCACAAGGTTGTGGTTGTATCAGTTGAACTACAGTAGCTCTGCTATCCAGCTTTTTGGTGATTCACTGGACATAAGAGTCTGCCCAGGCTAGCTTTCAATTTTGATTAATCCTCAGGTCTCAGGCTTGAGTAGTTAGGCTGACAGGCATGAGCCACTGGTGCCCAGCTGATAATGGCCTTTCTCCACAGTGGACTGGGATCTCCTGAAAACTTCCTTTATTTTTTTCTGTGCCAGTACCAGGGCTTGATCGCAGGGTCTGAGCTCTGGTCTCTTAACTTTTTCCCTCAATTCTGGTACTCTACCACTTGTGCCACAGCTCCATTTCTGGATTTTGGTAGTTGATTGGCCAAAAAAGTGTCACAAACTTTCCTCCTCTGAGCTGGCTTTGACCAAAGATCTCTGACCTCAGACTTCTGAATACCTAGGATTTACAGGGGTTGAGCCACTGGGGGGATTGGGTAGAAGCTTTTCTTAAGCAAAAGTTCTTCCCTGCATTTGCCCTGACTCCTCCATGCAGAGGGGGTCTGAGGGTCAAGAGCTGTGAAAAATAGGCTTCCAGCCACAAAATTTGCTGGGGTCTTTGGTAAAAAGTCAAGCTAATCTTCCCCTGAGTCCCATTCTGGGACCCCATCCTCTGCCCTACCTGTGACTCAAGTACAAACCTTGACCCAGCCTTCAGTGTTCTGCCAGACTTGTCTGAGGCCACAGAACCTTCATTCCACCCACCCCACCTACTCTACACCACCCCTCAGCACCTTTGCACATGCTCTGTACTTTCTGCCCGAAGCCTTCTGTCCTGCTCCACATCTTAGAACTCCTGTGGAATTTTGGCACTGGTCATATCACCTCCTGGAGCAAGTCTTTCCTTCCCTTCTCTCACTTTTTTTTAATACTGAGTTGCTAGAGATCAAACTTGTGCAGGCTGACTCTCAAATGCTCTATCTTGATGTGTGTGTGTATGTGTGTGTGTGTGTGTGTGTGTGTGCATGCGTGCGCACGTGCACACCTGTCCTGGGGTTTGAATTCATGGCCTGGATGTTATCCCTGAGTTTTTATGCTCAAGGCTAGCATTCTACTACTTGTACCACAGCTGTGGTTTTATGGTGCTTAATTGGAGAAAAGAGTCTCATATAAACTTTCCTGCCTGCACAGGCTTGCAGTTATAACAGATCTCAACTTCCTGAGTGCTATTATCACAGGGGTGAGCCACCAGAACCTTTCCTCTACCTCTTACCTATAACCTTGGCCCTCCTCTGAGTCCCAGAAGAGTATCTCTCACCAAGCTCACATTTTTTTTACCAGTGTTTTGGCTTGAACTCAGGGTGTAGGCATGTTCCTGAGCTGCTTTTGTTCAAGGCTACATTCTATCACGTAAGCCACAGTGACACTTTTGGGTTTTTCTGTTTATGTGGTACTGAGGAATCCAACCCAGGACTTCATTCTTGCTTGGTAAGCATTCTACCACTTAACCACCTTCACAGCCCAAGGCTTACTTCTAACAGGAACTATGAGGGTGGGATTTATTAGCATAAACTTTTCAGCACAGAAATCGCTGGTCATTTCATATCTTTGCCAGGATTTGGGACCAGAGTGAGACTCAGCAATGAGGAATGATGAATGAGTGATAGCCACCAGGCCCCAGAGATCTAGACTCATGTCCTACAGAGGGACTGGGAATATGGAGCCAGAACCTTCCACAAGTCCTACAGCCTAGGAACAGTGGTCTCCCTGGAGGCAGTGGCTGGCTGCTAGGTGTCCCAATGGGACACCTCAGCCAGAATATAATGAACCCGTTGCATACCACAGACAAGGCAAGCCTTCTGGGCTTCAGTTATTAAATGGCAGAAAAGGATGCTTTGTTCAAGCTACTGGCTCAGACAGTACTCTCTGAGGTTTTGTGCCAGCTTGCCCAGGTTGGTGGTCCCATCATCCATACATCATCCATAAATACACAGAGACATGGAGTTACTGCCTTCTTTTTTTCTTTGGCAGGTCTCAGGTTGAAATATGAGCCTAGTCCCTATCCCTGATCTTCTCTTTCTCAAGAGTTGCGCTCTACCCTTGAGCCACAGCCCCAACCCCTGGGCATATTTTCCTGTGATCTCTTAGAAATAAGAGAGTTGCAGACTTTCCTTCCCCTCGCTGAATTCACATTGGCATTCTCTACATCTCAGCCTCCTGAGGAGCTAGGATTACATACAGGAGCCACTGACACCTGGCTTTCTTTTCTTCTTGATGTTATTTTTTTAATCATGACAATCTGAAAACTTCAGTGTCATTCCAATGGTTTGCATTCGTAGTAAACTTCCCAGGCCTGGAGTTCGAATCTCAGGACTGCCACACACAAATGGAGGGAGATCCTGACAAACTCATTCCTGTTTATGTGAATGCTAATGGAATGTTATAAAAGTAATTAAATTTGCAGTTAATTCATGATTCTATTTTGAAAGCCACAGAAAAATCATTGGATTTACATCTTCCATTCTAGCACCAAGTTATGATTCCCCTAATGGAAGGATATTAATTTTTAATTAATGCTTTTATAAGTATTCAACCATGATACTTCATTAAATGGAGACATAACTTAATAACTAATTAGTGGTAACTATATCTACATATATATAATTTAATAATATCATCACATTCTCTCTCTACATATATATATATATATACAGCAATCTACACACACACCCACACACAAGCACACACACACACACACACAAACACACAAACATACACACACACACACACACACACACACACACACATATATATATATATATATATATATATATATATATATATATATATATATATGGCACTACTGTGGCTTGATAACAGGTCATCAGAACTTCCTGGCAACTCAAGTGGCCAGAGGTTCGTGTGCTAAGACTTTGATCCCATTTAAGGATTGGACATTGTAGGCTGTGAATTGAAATCCCAGCATTGCCAAAAATTTATTCATGTAGTAAGAAGCCAATTTTGACACATTCTTTTTCCTGAAAAAAAATCCCGGGTCTCAGTATGATGTATAATTCATATGCAAATACATCCTGTATGATAGGTTGTAATAAATGAAATGTTATATGTGTAATAATACTAAATGAATAAGGGTAATAAAAGTAATACTCACTAAACTCATGTGTGTGTTTTTTCCAGTGCTGGAGCTTCAATTCAGGCCCTGGGTACTGGTCTGAATTTCTTGTCTTCAAGGACAGTGAGCTTCCTTTCACCCACAGTGCCACTAGATACCCAGATGCTGAGTTCAAATCCCAGGCTTGCTAGAAAAATGGTGCAAATTCCAATCCAGGGCCTTATTTTATTTTATAATTTTTTTTGCCAAGCACAGGGCTTGAACTCAGGTCTTGGCATCTGTGCCACAGCTGGCCCAGGGATTCTAGGACCCACGTTGAAATCTCGGGGTTGGCAAGAAATAAAATATAAAGGAAAAAGATAAAACGGAGAAATTCAAGAAGGTGGTTTTACATTTTTTCCCTTTGCATTGTGACCATCTTGCGTGTAAATGACAAAGCCCAGAAAGTGTACATGACATTGCATGCTGATGTTTGGCTGGCTATTAGGGAAGCCATAACCAAAACCATAACTTAGGCCTGGAGGTCGAATCCCAGGGCTGCCACTAAGTATTGGCGGGAGATTCTAAGAAACCCATTTCCATGTACATCCATACGAATGGAATTTTATAAAAGTAACAAATTAGTAGTTAGTGTATGAGTATACTATAAAATTATACACAACGATTTTATTACATTGACTAATTTTCAATTAATACTTTATTATGTATTCAAACATGATACTTAAAAGTGGAAGGAATAATTTGAATGTCAGTAATGGATAGTAATATAATATATGTAATTTCATAATATACAGACAACTTTCTCTTGTTTTATACATATATATGTGTACATATATATATGTATATACATATATGACAATATACACATTTATCTGCTCATACACTTGTCACTCCTGGGGCTCAGTGGTATACTGATGGTTACTACATACAAAACCCTGGATTCGATTCCTCACTACTTACATGCACATAAAAATCCAGAAGTTGTGCTCTTGCTCCAGCAGTCGAGGATTAGCTTTCAGCATAAAAGCTTAGGGACTGTGTCTACACTCATACTCAAGGTCCAGAATGGGCATGAAAAAAAGTTTGAATGTTGTGACTGCAACTCTATAAGGATAGGACTTCAAATACCTCATCACAGAGCAAGCCGGGCGTCTGGTGCTGACAGCTGCCATCTAACTTGACTTAGTCAGAGGTATACAAGTGCAACTCAGCCCCACAGATGCTGCTGGCTTGCTCACCCCTGTCATCCAAGATACTCAGGGGCTTAGATCTTACACTGGTGGGTTTAAAACCCAGCCCTGGCGGGATGTCTGTGAAACTCTGAGCTGTGGATCAAAGTAATAGATCTCTAGCTTTGAGCAAAAGATCTTAAGACAGTACTCCCAACATTTAATGCAATCCCTGTGGCTGACTCCCCCCCCCAAAAAAAAAATAACCCTCTGAATCATTAGATGTGGACTTTGTGCAGTTTGTGATGTGTTTCTGAAAGAATGCTGATACTGATTAAAGCACCCTAATACTAATGACAGCTTGTGTGATACATCTATTTGATGAGTCCTTCCTGGGGTGCTGGGGCCCTCAAAGGATGCTGTGTGCTGAGGCCTGCACAGAATGCTATGTGCTGAGTCCTTCGCAGGGTTCAGTGTGCTGAGTCCTGCATTGGGTGCTGGGTGCTGAGTCTTTCACAGGATGCTGTGTGCTGAGTCATGTAAAGAGGATTATTTGGAGCAGGGCACCAGTGGCTCACGCCTGTAATCCTAACTACTCTGGTGGCTGAGATTTGAGGATAGTGGTTCAAAGCCAGACCAGGCAGGAAAATCACTGAAACTCTGACTCCAATAAACCACCAGACAACTGGAAGTATCACTGTAGCTCAATGGTAGAGCACTAGCCTTGAGCTGAAGAGCTGAAGGACAGAGTTCAGGCCCAGATTTCAAGTCCCATGACTGACAAAAAAAAGAGTGTTATGCATTTTGTCCTTCAAAGCATGCATTCTTTCATCTTGTCTTTATAAGAACTCCACAACTGACATGACTATGCAAAAAAGAATATTGAAGCTCAGATCTGTCCCCATGGCAGGGACAAAATTTTGTATTACTGAAGACTAGTGAGTTGTCTACAGGAGACAATTGTTTTGTCTTATTTTTTCTAAATCATGAACCTTGAACTCAGGGCCTAGGCACTGACCCATACCTCTTGGGCTCATGGCTAGCACTCCAGCACACGGAGCCATGGATCCCCTTGCAGCAGAGTGCCATGGCTTAGGGTTCTATAACCGAGGTCTGTCATCCTGCCTTCTCAAGTAGCTGAAATCTGGGTTCCAAACTATCCCTGGCACAAAAGGTACCATGATACTATTATCTCCAGTTCACCACTAAGAAACTTGAAGTGGAAGTTAGGTGCTTGTGGCTCATGCCGGTCATCCTAGCTACTCAGGAAGATGACATCTGAGGATCATGGTTCAAAGCTAGCCTGGGCAGGAAAGTCCTTGTGGCACTTAGCTCCACTGAACCACCAGAAAACCGGAAGTGGCTCTGTGGCTCAAGTGGTAGAGCACAAGATTTGTGCTGAAGAGCTCAGGGACAGCACCCAGGCCCAGATTTCAACTCCTACAATGACAACAACAACAAAAAAGACAGAAACAAATTAACAAACTTAAAGTAGAGGGCTGTGAATAGGCCTTAGGGTAGAGTGCTTTGCATATATGAAACCCTGGGCTTGATTTCTCAGAACGACAGCACTAGGAAAAGCCTAAAGGGGCTCTATGGTTGAAGTGGGAGAGGGCAAACCTTGTAAAAGAGAAACTAGGTACAGTGCTCTTGTCTTGAGTTCAAGCTCCAGGACTAGTGTATGCACACACAGATGCATGTACACACACTCACACACAGAGAGAAAGCAAAAGTGAAGCTGTGACATAATGGTAAAGCATTAGACTTCATCTCTGAACTCATGGTCATCACCCAGGCCCCATGTTCAACCACAAAACCTAGCCACCAGTGCCCAACTAGGAGAGGTCAAAGGTTTTAAAAGATGATGAGATTCCCCAGTTCTAGATGACAGGAAGGTTTGTGATATCCAACATGTGCTTGGATTTCCCAAGGTCTGGAAACCTAGGAGAGGCTTTATATGCCCATCATTGCCAGCAATGAAACGTTTCGTTATGTTCAGTGCCCTAGTTGTCTGCCTGAAGGACTCCTGAATTATATTGAGCACTGTATCTGAACACCGGAATATTGTCTCATAAAGGCAGGATAAAAGCACAGAACTTGGCCTGCCATGCGAGGTGGCAAATGTGAAGGTCTCCTGGTAAAACAGAGCACTGGGAAGAGAGATAGCCTTTTTCTCCTGACCTTCAGAGCCTGCCCACACATCCTCACTAATTGGCCCAGATGGAGTTACTTGGTACACAGCTCTACAGGAGTGAGGCCTTTTGTGTGCCTATCCAGGCAATGAAAGAGACTTCTCCCAGCTGGCCTGGGATGCAGAGAAACCCTCAGGCTACGTTGGAAGCAGTGAGGGGAGCCCTGGAATATACAATATCATAAAAGCAGTCTCTGTGTTATAAACTCATTGTATTGAATACAATTTTTCTTGCTTGGTGCCCTTCATCATAGCTACTCAGGAGTTTCACCTAGAGGAATACATCCATACATACACAAAGCAATTGAGGTACAGGTTTTTTTTAGGGGGCAGGTCCTGGCGTTGAACTATGAGCCTAGGCCTTGTCCAAGACCTCCTTTTGCTGAAGGGTACTGCATTAAGCTTCAGTCACAGCCCCACTTCTGGGTTTTTCTGTGATCTCATTGAAGTTACATTGTCAAGGACTTTCTTACACTGGCTGGTTTCAAACTCAAATTCTCTACATCTCAGCCTCCTGAGGAGCTGAGATTACACTCAGCAGGCACTTTCACCTTCTTTCTTTTCTTCTTTGCTTTATACTCTAGACTGATTCTTAATAGGGTCATTCCTATGGTTGGGACTTATAAGTAAACTACCAAATGTTCTTTAAAGCTGCTTTCTCTGAGAGTATTTTCTCTCTTCATCTTACCCTCTGGTCACAGGGTTGAAGCCAAAAGTGAGAAATGACTGTTACAGGATTTAGAAGCAAATATCCTGAGGAAATGAGAGTTCTGTCACTTAGCATTGAGCTGCAGTGAATTTACTGTCTCAGGATATGAGGACCGAAAGCTGGAGTGATCCTCATACTATCTGCATTGCTCCTTTTGCCTATAAAATGATCTAATAATTACGAGTGTTTTATAGCTCCAACCTTAATTATCTAGGACACACTAGAAGCATGTTCCTGTTTCCGTTTTTATCAAGTACCTCTCGAGATTTAGACTAAAGGTTTGGGTGGAGCGGCTCTTAGGTGAATCCCTGAGGAAATCCACTTGAAGCCTCCTCAGGTGATCTCCATTCAAAGCCAGCCCTAGCAGGAAAGGTTTATTGTCTCCAATAAACCACCAGAAAACCAGAAGTGGAGCAGTGGCCTAGAGGGTAGAGCTCCAGCTTTGAGAGAGAAAGCCAAGCAGGAGATACAGGCCAGACCAGGCAGGAAAGTGTGGGAGGCGCTTAAGTCCATTGAACAACCAGATGGCTGGAAGTGGAGCTGTGGCAGTGGTAGAACCTCAGCCTTGTGAAAAACAGCTGAGGAATGCATTGCATCCTCAGTTTAAGCCATGGGATGGCCACAAAAAAAATTCAAAAAGAGAAGACCAAGTTTATGTATCATTGTCCTACTTACCTATGTGTGTATATTACTTCCCTAGGTGCAAAGAGGCTGTATGCAAAACTTCTGCTTTTATTTACTGATTTATGTTTTATATATGCTCATTGTACATACTGCATCATTCTCTTCATTTCAGCCCCATTGTTTTTCTCTTCCAGGGTTCTAGCCCTGTTCCCTTATATGATGCACACTGAAGCTCTCAGCAGCCTTTATTTACAATTTATTATGAGGCCAATGCAGGAGCAAAC
This sequence comes from Dipodomys merriami, assembly GCF_024711535.1. NCBI lineage: Eukaryota > Metazoa > Chordata > Mammalia > Rodentia > Heteromyidae > Dipodomys > Dipodomys merriami. Next base: position 226,417 of record NW_027202340.1, read on the forward strand.
ACAAATCAGGCAGGGGAAGAGAAGGTCAGGGTTCATAGAAATAAGCGATATTCAGAAAATTAGACTTGGGGATGCCAAATGGTAACATATATATGTAAAAACTACCATTAAGAAAAAAGAGGAGGGGCTGGGAAGGTGGCTCAGTGGTAGAGCGCTTGCCTTGCAAGCCTGAGGCCCTGGGTTCGATTCCTCAGCACCATATAAGCAAAAAGAAAAAAGCCGGAAGTGGTGCTGTGGCTCAAGTGGTAGAGCGCTAGCCTTGAGCTGAAGAGCTGAGGGACAGCGCCCAGGCCCAGAGTTCAGGCCCCACAACCAGACCCAAAAAAAAAAAAAAAGAAAAAAGAGGAGGGGACTGGGAATGTGGATTAGTGGGAGAGTGCTTGCCTAGCATGCAAGAGTCCCTGGGTTCGATTCCTTAGTAACACATACACAGAAAAATCCAGAATTGGTGCTGTGGCTCAAGTAGCAGAGTGCTAGAGACAGTGCCCAAGCCTTGAGTTCAGCCCAAGAAATGTCAAAGGGATAACTATATAGGTAGGTAGTTAGGTAGGTTGGTAGGTAGGTAGGCAGGTAGGTAGGCAGGCAGGTAGGTATGTTGGTACATAGATAGATAGATAGATAGTTAGATAGATAGATAGATAGATAGATACATACATACATACATACATACATACATACATACATACATACATACATACATACATACATACATACATACATACATAGAAAGACCAAAAGAAAGAAAGAAAGAAAGAAAGAAAGAAAGAAAGAAAGAAAGAAAGAAAGAAAGAAAGAAAGAAAGAAAGAAAGAAAGAGAAAGAAAGAAGAAAGACAGGAAGAAAGAAGGAAAGAAAGAAAGGAAAAAAGAAAGAAAGAAAGAAAGAGATAGAAAGAAAGAAGGAAAGAAAGAAAGGAAGGAAGGAAGAAAGGAAGGAAGGAAGGAAGAAAAAAGAAAAGTAGATAGATAGATAGATAGATAGATAGATAGATAGATAGATAGATAGATAGATACATACATACATACATACATACATACATACATACATACATACATAGAAAGACCAAAAGAAAGAAAGAAAGAAAGAAAGAAAGAAAGAAAGAAAGAAAGAAAGAAAGAAAGAAAGAAAGAAAGAAAGAAAGAAAGAAAGAAAGAAAGAGAAAGAAAGAGAAAGAAAGAAGAAAGACAGGAAGAAAGAAGGAAAGAAAGAAAGAAAGAAAGAAAGAAAGAAAGAAAGAAAGAAAGAAAGAGATAGAAAGAAAGAAGGAAAGAAAGAAAGAAAGGAAGGAAGGAAGAAAGGAAGGAAGGAAGGAAGAAAAAAGAAAAGTAGATAGATAGATAGATAGATAGATAGATAGATAGATAGATAGATAGATAGATAGATAGATAGATAGATAGATAGAAAAATGATAGCTGAATCTGGTCTTGGACTTCAGGAGGAAAGAAGGGAACAATTCCCAGTCATGAGGCTTCTGTAGTGTGCTAGGACACCAGCATCACCTTCACACAACCACAGAGCAGGAAGAATGTCTCTTTCCCACTTCTCAGGTAGCCGAAGGCCCCAGAACCAACAGGGCAGAGCCAGGTTCTAACTCAGCTGCTTGGAGACAAAAGAGAAATGACTCTGCCTTACCTTGGACTGGGGATTAGCATTAATGATGTGGAGAATGAAGGAAGGAGAAAAGACTGTCAGAGGTAGAAGAAGGGCCTTCAAATATGATAGATGGAGAGTAAAAAACCCACTCCCTAAGACCAGAGAGCAGGGTTTTTCTACTCTGTTCCTCCCCTCTCCCTCACTAAACTGGCTCTCTATTGGTAACCTAAAGATCGCCTGAGGGAGGAAGGTTAGTCATTGTTTGAGGAAGCTGAGAAAAGCCTGACCCTCATGTAACTCTAACAAATGTTTCAGGTTTCCCCCATTGCTGGCTGTGCCTGGAATGAATGAAGTGATTTTGCAGCTCACTTCCCTGTTGAGTTTGTATATTCTACCTCCTTGTTCTCTTCACCTAGCCTGGCTTTTCAAACTGTTTTCTGTCCTTCAAATACAGTGTTATACTGGAGTTCTTCCTACTAACTGTGCCAGGGCTTGGATCCTGAGAACTTCATTTGAACCCAGGATGGGTCAATGGGTCAAGAACACTAAGAACATTTAGAGTAACTTCTCATCACCAAGGGAAAAACAAGAAGCTCTTGAACATCTGACATTTCAGACGTGGAAGTCAGGGTATCATAGACTTTCCTGCCCTGGCTCTCTTCAGTGTGATACTGAGACCTCAGCCTCCTGAGCTAGGGTGATGGGCAAGAGCTACTGGTGCTCTGTTAGGTTCAGACGTGTAATGATATTGACAATACAATTCAACTGCTTATCCCAAAGGGCTTGGGGAGCATATTAAGCCTTTCAACATTGAATATTTCAGAACCCTGTGGACAAAAGGTTACAATGCTAGATTCTGTGAGGCTGGGCATATGGATCTGCTACACTTAAGCCTGAAGGTCTGATTCCATTTTCTGGTGTATATCAGCGTTGATTTTCCAGAGAATGTTCTCATAATTAGCAAATAGGAAAAGTACTTTGATTAACCCTCAATTTTTTTCCAGTTGTGTGTATTGTATCTACCCTAGGCACTGTCCCTGAGCAATTCAGTCAAGGCTAACTCTCTACCACTTGAGCCACAGCTCCACATGGGATTTTTTAGTGGTTCATTGGAGATAAGAGTCTAACAGGCTTTTCTTGCCTAGGGTCTCTTTAAACTGTGGTCTTCAAATCTCAGCCACATGAGAAGGTAGTTTTCCAGGTGTGAGCGACTGGTGTCTGGCCTATTGTTTTTGACACTCTTGGGGATTGTTTTTCTCAAGACTAGCCCTCTAACATTTGAGCCACTCCACTGCGTCTAGCTTTTTCTGAGTATGTGGCACTGAGGATTCAAACCCTGGTATTCATGCATGCTGAGTGAGCTTTTTACCACTAAGCCACATTTGTAGCCTCCCCCTTACAATTTTATCCCACAACTTGCCTGTCCTCAAGAAAAGGCTTCTCAGTATAAATCATGTAAAGACATCCCTATAGGAAGGTGTCCAAAGACAAATAAGACAAAGCTCATTCTTGGGAGAAACTCTAAACGTGAGAAGACTGTGACAAATATCTCCATTTAATTATATATCATGTTTCAACACAAAAAGTTTTAATGATAAATGAGTCAATGTCCTAAATTATTGTGTATAATTTTGTAATAGATGTGCAAAATGTAAATAGGAATGATAATACTAAATAAAATAAATAATAAAAGAATGAATCAAATAAAAATAAAATAAATACAAAATCAATAATGAAAATTATAACATGTAATAAACATGCATATGTAAGGATATATCATATATTACACATGTATAGAAATATCTTTTCCATTGCAGGGCCTTCATTCAGGCCATGGGAACTCTAGCCTGAATTTTTTTTCCTCAAGGACAGTAAATTTTTCCTTCACCCATGGTACAAAAGAATTACCTGGATGGTGAGATAAAATCCCACCAATGGTATAAATACTGACCCCAGTTCCAAGACAGTGACTTAATCTTTTAATAGAAGCAGTTAAGTTTATTCAGTTCCATACTGAACATTAAATAAAAAGCAGTGTAGAATTTTGTACATCTATTCAGACATCCTTCCCTTAACCCCAAAGTGCTTCTCAGAATACTACATTGTTTCTTTTTTATATGTTTTTTTATTGTAAAAATGTTGTACAGAATGGTCACAGTTACTTGAGCAAGCTCATGAGTATATTTCATATTGAACATTGCTACCTCCACCTTTGTTTTCCCCTACCATCCCTTACCTCCCATCTCCACTACTAATCCCCCTACCAAGCTCAGTGACTTAATTTTTTAGTTTTGACTTGGCATGGGATTTGAACTCAAGTAGTAGCAAATCTGCACTTTCCCTCACATTGCTACAATTCCCTGAGTTCAAATCCCAGGCTAGGAAAGAAAACTGGCAGAAATTCCAAACGAGAGAGCTCTATTTTTTTAATTTAGTTAAATATTTTTTTCTTTTTTTTTCTTTTTTATGCCTTTTTTAGTACTTGAACTCATGTCGTGGCAACTCTGCCTCAGCTTCGATCATTCTAGGCTGGGTGCAGCCTCAGGACCCATACCCAATCCTGGAATCCTAGGCCCAGAGGGCTTGGGGAAAGAAAAAACATGTGGGATAGTACAAAAAGTGGCAAGCTAGAGAGAGATGGGGGTTTAATTTTTTTTAAATCTTTGCACAGTGACAATCCTGGGTCTGAATGCCACGGGTGCAAAGTACACCTGACCTGCCATTGCTAAAGGCTGGCGGGCTAGCAGGGAAGCCATAAGCCAACCTGTCAACATAGGCCCTGGGTTCAAATCCAGGTCCTGACAACTACCAATGACAGGAGATCACAAGACACTCATTTCAATGCATAGGAATATCAAATGAAAGAGAAGTTTGTGCATTGGTTGAGCCTAAAATTGAATGCAATAATCCTAGGACACTGATTGATCTTAATTTCATGTTTTATTAAGCATGAAAAGAATAGTATTCCTTTAATTGTGGTATAATAAATACCCAAGAGTTAGTAGGAATGTAGTATATGTCATTGCATCATAGATAGGCGGCTATGGTGCTTTTTACCAATATATATTAATTTGTATACTACTGTCTGCTTATCCTTGTATGGCTGTTTTGGCCAATCCTGGGTCACAATCTCAGCACCTAGGAACCACCTCACAGCTTCATTGGCTATAGGCTGTTGTGCTCACACTCACCCATTCATGAATTGGACCTGCTAGGCACTAAGTTCAGATCCCAGCACTGCCAAAAATTTAATCTTGGAGTAAGAAGCCAAGTGCGACACCTGTTTTCCTTTTCTGGGAGAGTCCTGGGTGTCAGGCATGATGGAGAACACATCTACAAATCTATATGGTATGTGATAGGATGTAAACAATGTAATACATAGGAGTCATCACAGTCAATAAAATAAACGGTAAATAAATGAAAAAATAAAAAATACAATGAATAACCACACCAAACATAATATAGACTGAACATGTGTATGGAAGTTCAATCCTATCTTTAAAATGCATATAAGGAGTACGTTTTCCAGGTCTGGGGCTTGAATTCAGGCCTAGGGAACAGGAATGACTTACTGGTCTTCAAGCAGGGCGAGCTTCCCCTTCCCCCAGAGTACAACAGAGTTACCCAGACCCCGGGTTCAAATTCCAGGACTTGCAGACAAAAAAATGGCACACATTCCAAGCCAGGGAGCTTCTTTAGCATTTTTAATATTTTTTTAAGTTCACTTCACATTTATTTGATACATATTGATTTTATAACATGAGAGTTTTTCAAAAAAGGGGTCTAAACTTTTACATTTCAGCATAGCACATTGGTATTTCTATTTTGACCATCTGCCCTGAACAGTGAGAATGAAAATAAGGACATCATTTCTCCCTAGAAGGTCGGGACAGTTGAGTTTATTTCTATTTAGAGTTATTTCTACAATTATAAACTGTCTGCATTTGTGTCATATGAGTTTTCCTCAGTGCCTACCACGAAATACACTAGGGGAGTCCTCATAGCACAAAAGGTAGGGTTTCTGAATAAAACCTCACTTCTGTGAGGACAGTAGGTAATTCTAAGCATTTTGGGAATAAACTGGATCGTAAAATGAAAAACAAAAGCAATGGAACTGTGATGGTATCTCAATAGTGGAGTATTTATAAGACCCTGGCAGAAAAGTTTCCTAAAGCTCAGCATGTTAGAATTTTATGATCTGCATGAACAAAACTTTTTTTTTTTTGGTCCTGGGGCTTGATCTCAGGGGTTATTTCTGTGCTCTTCAGCTCAAGGCAAGTGATCTACTGCTTGAGTCACAATGCCACTTCGGTTTTCTGGTGGTTTATTGCCGATAAGAGTCTCACGGACTTTTCTGCCTGGGCTGACTTTGAACCGCCAACCTCAGAGCACAGCCTCCTGAGTAGCTAGGATTATAGGCATGAGCCACCGGTGCCAGGCATATGAAAAAACTACTTAAAGATTGATTCTGAGAAAAGAAACTTGGAAAACACTTTTAGTATAAATAATTTATAATGCCATGGTTAAGGCACTAATTCAGAAGTATTTATTCATTGGCTGGTTTATTAGTTTATTTAAATATATATATGCATTATCTATCTATCGATCTATCTATTTATATATATATATATATTATTAAACATAGCTTTGAAGTGTACTTAAGAGCATATGTGCTCATGTAAAGTTATACAAATGAAAAAGCTTCATTTTTCTTTTCAGTTTGGTTGGTACCATAAATTAGGTAGGATTTGTGTATTGTTTTGTACTCTGTTTTTGGAGTATTTCTCTCCCTTTTATCCCCGTACCCCCTCTCCTCACATTTGAACTCAGCTTGTTCTTTCTTGATTTTCTACCACTTCAGCTATACCTGTAGCCTGGTTTTTTGCCAGTTAATTGGAGATGATGTCTCTCAGGCTTTTCTGCCTTCACTGGTTTTGACAGTTAATCTTCCAGTTCTCAGCCTCCTGAGTAGCTATTATTAAAGATGTGAGCCACTGGGGTAAATTAGACTTTGGTTGGTGTATTCTTTCTGTTTTTCTTAGCATGGGATCATCTACTATAAAATTTCTGTGAATGACCTGGGTCTGAAGTAAGATATATATAATACATATGTAAATGTGTATAATTTTCATAAGATGTAATAAATTTAATACCTGTTATAAGTGTAATAATAATCAATAAATATAATGAATTAATAACACAAAAAATAAATACACTCAAAGCAATATGCACTAAATATAAGTATGTAGATATTAATCATTTCAAATGTTGATGAATATTAATTAACAGGGCTGGGGATTGAATTAAGGCCTAGGGAACAAGCCTGAATTGCTTGTATTCAAAGAGGGTGAGAGTTTCCCAGACTCCAAGAGCAACTCCCAGGCCGGGCAGAAAAAAAACGAGCATGAAATCCAACCCAGGGAGCACCACTAGTATTTTTACATTTTTAAAATTCATTTTAGTTTATTTTCTATATATTTTATTTGTTTGTTTGTTTGTTTGTTTTGCCAAGCACAGGACTTTAACTTAGTTCATGGCAATTCTGCCTCAGCTTCCATCACCCTAGGCTGGGTTGGTGCAGCCTTTGGATCCATAGCCCATCGTGGGATCCTAGGCCTCAGGGGCTGACACGAAAAAGAAAACAAAATGGCAAGGAAAAATAGCCAGGAATTGTGAACAGTTAGAGGTTTCTCGGTTTTCCTTCCATGCATGGTGACCATCCCGGGTCCAAATGACACAACTGCAACCTGTAGGTCACCTGGCATTGCTTTCAGCAGGCTGTCAGTGAAGCCACAGGCCAATCTGCACACCTAGGCCCTGAGTTTGAATCCCAGTCATGCCACTTACAAAGGGCTGGAGAGCTTAAGAAACTATTGCCTGTCCATAGGAACACCAGAGGAATGTGATTTATGTCATGGTTGGATGATTAGTTGGTCAATTCGTCTAGCAAAAATTAAATCCAGTATTCACAAGATGTGGATTGATTTTAATTTATAGTTTATTATGCATTAAAAGAATACATTGTTTGTGTGTGTGTTTGTGTGTGTGCGTGTGTGTGTGTGTGTGTGTGTTTTGTCAGTAGTGGGGACTGAACTCTGGGCCTGGGCGTTGTCCCTCAGCTTTTCACCTCTGGTTTAGCGCGGTACCATGTGAGACACAGTGCCATTCGTGGCTTTTTCTGATCATGTGTTGCTGAGGAATCGAATCCGGGACTCATGCATGCAAGATAAGCACTCTCCCAATGAGCCACCTTCCCATCCCCTAAAAGAATACTATTGATTAAATGGAGTCCTCACTAAATACCTGAGAATCACTAGGAAGGTAGTATATGCCATTGAATACTAGATAGACATCACTGGCAGTATCTAAATATCTAAATATATATTTATTTGTATACCACCCTCTGCAAAGAAAGGTATTGCTATTTTGGCCAAACCTGTGTCTCCATCCTAGGTCCTGGGATCCACCTGGCAGCTGAATGTGCTAGATGCTGCCGTGCTGACATTCACCCATTCATAATTGGGCCTCTAGGGCCTCAGTTCAGGTCCCAGCATTGCTAAAAATGTCTTCCTGGAGTAAGATTGCAAGTGTGATACCTGTTTTCCTTTTCTGTGCAAGTGTTTGGTGTCAGGTATGATATTTATAATATGTCTGCAAAGCTACATGCTATGGAATAGATTTGAATGAATATAATAAATGTTAGAGGTGCACTCATAGTCCATAAAATAAATGGTAAACAAATAAATATATAATAAAATATAATGAATCATTCCAACAAACAAGATATAGACTGAATGTATGGATGTAAGTATAAATGATAAAATGAAAATGCCTATAAATGTTATGTTCTCCAGGGCTCGGGCTTGAGTTCAGGCCTAGGGAACAGGCCTGAATTGTTTGTCTTCAAGGGAGGAGAGCTTCCCTTTCCTCCCCCTCCCCCAAGTGCATCAGAGTTTCCCAGATCCCAAGGTGACAGCCCTCGCCTGTCAGATAACAAAATGGCATGAAATCCAAGATAGGGAGCTTCAATAGTGTTGTTAATTAATTAATTAATTTATTTATTTATTATTTTTTGCCAAGCACTGGGTTTGAACTCAGGTTGTGGCAACTCCTCCTAATTTTCTATAAACTTGGCCTGGGATGGTACAGCCTCTGGACCCAGAGCCCATCCTGTGGTTCTAGGCCTCAGGGGCTCACAGGAAAAGAAAATGAAAACAGCACCGAAAAAAAAGCCACAAACCGCAGATGGTCAGCAGTTTCTGATTTCCTTCCTTGCATGTTGACCATACTGGATGGTAATGATATGGCTGCAACCTGTAGTAATCTGGCATTTCTGAAGGCTGGTTCTATCAGCGAAGCCATAGGCCAACGTGGACACTAGGCCCTGAGTTCGAATCCCAGTCATGCCACTTACAGGGGGCTGAATAGCCTAAAAAACTAGGCCTTGTCCATAGGAACACCAGAGGAATGTGATCAATGTCATGGTTGGATGAGTAGTCCGTCAATCAGTCTTGCATAAAATTAGACCCAATAATCACTGGACAGGGATTGACTTTATTTCATAGTTTATTATGCATCAAAAGAATACTATTGATTAAATGGAGTTCTCACTAAATACATGAGAATTGGTATGAAGATAATATATGTCATTGAATACTAGTAGACAGACATCTATGGCAGTACCTAAATATCTAAATTTATATTTGGGCTGGAAAAGTGGCTCAGTTGTAGATCTCTTACCTTGCATGCCTGAGGCCCTGGGTTCGATTCTTCAGCACCACATAAGCAAAACGAAAAAAGCCAGAAGTGACACTGTGGCTCAAGTGATAGAGTGCTAGCCTTGAGCTGAGGGACAGCACCCAGGCCCAGAGTTCAGGCCCCATGACTAGACACCAAAATAAATATATAATTTTATTTATTTATAAATCAACATGGTCATAGAAAGTTACTGCTGTTTTGGCCAAACCTGGGGCTTCATCCCAGGTCCTGAGATCCACTTCGCAGCTGAATGGGCAAGAGGCTGCTGTGCTGACACTCACCTATTCATGAATTGGGCCTCTCAGGCCTTCTTCACATCAGGTCCCATCATTGCCAAAAATTTCTTCCTAGTATAAGATTTCAAGGTTGACACCTGTTTTCCTTTTCTGTACAAGTTCAAAATATGTCTGCAAAGCTACATGCTATGGGATAGATGGGAATAAATGTAATAAATGTTATAGGTGCACTCACGGTCCATAAAATTAATGCTAAATAAATAAATGATAAAATATAATGTGTCACTCAAAAAATATGTTATAGACTGAATATATTGATTTAAGTATAAATCATATATTTAACATGTCTATAAATGTTATGAGGTGCTTGAATTCAGGCCTAGGGAAGAGTTTAGTTCATGCATGATTCTCATAGAAAATGATAGACAAGATGTATGGTACAACAATTAGTTTTAATTAAGAGTTCATGAAGTGTGACAATAGGAATCACATTCAGGAATTGGAGGCATTGGGAAAGATCCAAGAATCAGTACTCAAATGGTAGATAGGATTCGAACACAGATGTCTACATCTCCTACTCTATCCAAATAGGTAATTAGCATACTAGCTTTAGCTTAGGAATGGATGAATATTGTGCCCCATCCCCACCCTCTGGCTCTATCTCAGGTCCTGTGTATGGCCTAGCTCCTTAGTGGCTCACAAGTTGTTGGGCTCATATGGACCCATTTGGCTTTTGGTATTCCTAGACCCAAGTTCAAATCCCAGCACTACCAAAAGGTTTATCCTGACGTGAGAAGCCAAACCTTGCACCTGTTTTCCTGTACTGTGTAAGTGCTGGGTCTCAGCAAGAATCAAGAAAGCACGGGCATAAAAACAAACACATTTTCAAAGTTAAAAGCTGGAACAAAATCTACCAAGCAAACGGCCCCCATAAACAGGCGGGAGTTGCAATCCTAATATCAGATAAAATAGACTTCAAATTAAAATTCGTGAGAAGAGATAAAGAAGGTCGCTACACATTAATTAAAGGATCTCTCCTTCAGGAGGATATTACAATTCTAAATATCTATTCGCCAAAAAATGGAGCACCCAAATTTATCAAAGAAACACTACTTTCCCTCAAATCCCATATAGATCCAAAGACATTAATTGTTGGGGATTTTAACACACCACTCTCCCCACTAGATAGATCAACTCGGCAAAAACTCAACAGAGAAACCGCAGACCTAAACAGCTCCATAGATCAACTAGACTTAACAGATATCTATCGAACATTTCACCCAGCAGCATCAGAATACCCGTTTTTCTCAGCAGCACATGGAACATTTTGGAAAATAGACCACATTTTAGGCCACAAAGCAAACTTGTCTAAATTCAGAAACATTGAAGTTATACCTTGCATTCTCTCTGACCACAAGGGAATAAAATTAGAACTCAACACAAAAAGCCACCAAAGAGTGTCCGGCATCACATGGAGGCTCAACAACACACTGCTGAATCATGAGTGGGTCATGGAAGAGATTAGAAAGGAAATTCAAATGTTCATGCTATTCAACAAAAATGAACACACAAATTACCAGCTCCTCTGGGAAACAGCAAAGGCAGTACTCAGAGACAAGTTTATAGCTCTGAGCTCCTACATCAACAAATTGAAGGGATCTGAAACTAACAATTTAATGACACATCTAAACCACTTTGAAAAAGAGCAGCAAGATAAACCCCAATCCAGTAGATGGAAAGAAATAATCAAAATTAAATCAGAATTAAATGAATTAGAATACAAAAAAACTATAGAAAGAATCAACAAAACAAAGAGTTGGTTCTTTGAAAAACTTAACAAAATTGACAGACCCTTAGCAAATCTTATCAGAAAAAGAAGAGAACACACCCAAGTTAATAAACTCAGAGATGAGAATGGAAACATCACCACGGAAACAACCAAGATTCAGAATATTATAAGGGAATACTTCTCAAAACTTTATGCTAATAAGTTTGAGAACTTGACAGAAATGGACCTTTTCCTAGCAAATATTGACATGCCAAAACTAAACCATGATGAGTTAAACTATTTTAACAGGCCCATATCAAGCACTGAAATAGAAACAGCAATAAGAGACCTCCCAGCTAAGAAAAGTCCAGGACCAGATGGCTTTACAGCGGAATTTTACAAGGCCTTCAAAGCAGAGCTCACACCAATTCTCCTCCAACTATTCAATGAAATTGAAAGAGAAAGCTCACTACCGAACACATTCTATGAAGCCATCATAACCCTCATCCCAAAACCAGGCAGGGACTCATCAAAGAAAGAGAACTATAGACCCATTTCTTTGATGAATATTGATGCAAAACTTCTCAACAAAATTTTGGCCAATCGACTTCAACAATTCATCCAAAAAATCATACACCACGATCAAACAGGATTCATTTCAGGGATGCAAAGCTGGTTCAATATACGCTAATCAATTAGTATTATTCATCACATCAACAGAAGCATGAATAAGAACCACATGGTTATCTCAATAGATGCAGAAAAAGCATTCGACAAGATCCAACACCCCTTCATGATGAAGGTTTTGGAAAAATTAGGAATCCATGGATCATTCCTCAATACAATAAAGGCTGTATATGACAAACCTACAGCCAGCATTTTACTCAATGGTGAATAACTAAAGCCATTTCCTCTTAACTCAGGAACAAGGCAAGGATGCCCACTCTCTCCACTTCCCTTCAATCTACTATTAGAATGCTTAGCTGCAGCAATAAGACAAGATGCAGAAATAAAGGGGATCCAAATAGGGAAAGAAGAAATAAAACTCTCCCTCTTTGCAGATGACATGATCTTGTATTTAAAGAACCCCATGGACTCCACTCCCAAATTACTCAAGCTGATTCAAAACTTTGGTAAAGTAGCAGGTTATAAAATTAACCCCCCAAAATCAATGGCTTTCCTGTATGCCAACAATGAGAAAATTGTGGCTGAAATTAGGAAAGCAACTCCATTTGTAATAGCCCCACAAAAAATAAATTACCTAGGAATTAACTTAACCAAAGAAGTGAAGGACCTCTATGATGAATACTTTAAAATCTTGAAAAAGGAAATCAACACAGAACTTAAAAAATGGCAAAATCTCCCATGCTCCTGGATTGGAAAGATTAACATCGTGAAAATGGCAATACTTCCCCAGGCTATCTACAAATTCAATGCAATACCTATCAAAATTCCACCCTCATTCTTCAAGGAAATAGAAGAGGCAATCCAAAAATTCATATGGAACAATAAAAGACCGCGAATAGCAAAAATGCTCCTCAACGGAAAGAATACTGTTGGAGGAATATCAATACCAAATTTCAAACTCTACTATAAAGCCATAGTAATCAAAACAGCTTGGTATTGGCATAAGAACAGACCTCAGGACCAATGGAATAGAATTGAAAACCCAGAAATGAACCTACAGACCTATAGCCATCTAATCTTCGATAAGGGAGCTAAAACAATAGAATGGAAGAAAGACAGCCTCTTCAGTAAATGGTGCTGGCAAAATTGGTTAACTACATGTAGAAAACTAAAGCTACATCCTTATATATCACCCTGCACTAGAATCAACTCCAAATGGATCAAAGACCTTGAACTCAAAGCAGACACTCTGAAAACATTACAGGATGGAATAGGAGAAACCCTAGGTCTCTTTGGCTGAGGCCGAAATTTTCTGAATAGAGACCCGGAAACACAACAAATCAAAGAAAAGTTGGACAAATGGAATTGCATGAGGTTGCAGAGCTTCTGCAGGGCAAATGACATAGCTAGCAAGATCAATAGAAAGCCTACGGATTGGGAGACGATCTTTACTAGCCATACAACAGACAAGGATCTCATATCTCAAATATATTTGGAACTCTAAAAATTAAACCCCCCAACAACAAATCCACAAAGAAACAACTGCCCAATAAATAAGTGGGCGGAAGACTTAAATTGAAACTTCTCTGAACAAGAAAGAAGGATGGCCAATAGACACATGAAGAAATGTTCAACATCCCTAGCCATAAAAGAAATGCAAATCAAAACAACATTGAGATATCACCTCACTCCAGTTAGAACGGCAAAAATCCTGAACTCTAACAACAACAGTTGCTGGAGGGGATGTGGACAGAAAGGAACCTTACTTCATTGTTGGTGGGAATGTAAACTTGTTCAACCACTTTGGAAAGCAGTATGGAGGTTCCTCAAAAGACTTCACATACATCTCCCCTATGACCCAGCAATCCCACTTTTGGGCATTTACCCAAATGTTTACAAACAAGACCACACTAAAGCTACCAGCACAACTATGTTTGTTGCAGCATTATTTACCATAGCTGAGATATGGAACCAACCCAGATGCCCCTCAGTAGATGAATGGATCAAGAAAATGTGGTATATATACACAATGGAATTCTATGCCTCCATCAGAAATAATGACATTGCCCCATTTGTTAGGAAATGGAAAAACTTGGAAAAAATTATATTAAGTGAAGTAAGCCAGGCCCAAAGAAACATAGGTCCCATGGATTCCCTTATTTTCAATATCTAGTATATGTATGAGTCAAGCAGAAAAGGTCAGTTAATGTGATGTCAGGAAAATGAACCCTTAGATATGTATTTTAATTTTTTTTTTCTTTCATGCATGTGTTATTAATGCATCTATAAGATTATCTCTTTGTTGCTTTTATGTCCCTCCCCCATAGTATAACCCCTGCTTTCACTATATTTGATGTCAGTATAACTTGTTGAGGAGATGGGGAAAAACCAGTTGTTTAAGGATACAGGTGGACCTGTTGCAACAATGAGAAATACAAATTGTCATGTCCAAAATGAGCTTTACAACCTTACAACGTCAGTGCGGGGGGGGGGGGAGGGGGGAAGGAGAAGGATTGGGATTGGGGGGGAGGGGTGAGGCTGGGAAGTGATGTGAAGTGTAAACAAAAGAGGAGGCTGCAGTGCTTGGTAAGAAATGTACGCATTATCCTGCCCATGCAATTGTAACCCCTCTGTACAGTATGTTCACAAATAAAATTAAATTAAATTAAAAAAAAACAATACAAAAAAAAATAAAGCACGGGCAACTCTACACCCATGGGAATTGGTTGTCATCTATGTCAGCACAGTTTTATATGTCATTCTATGCTCAATAAAATATACAACACATCCTTGAAAAAGACACAAAATAAAAAGAATAACCAAACTGAATGCAAAATGCATACCACACCTGTATGTAAATAGAGATCCTATGTTTAAAAGAGCTGGGCTTCTTACTTTGTCCAGTGCTGGGATTTCAAATCAGGCCCCGGACCTGGCCTGACATTCTAGTCTTCAAGGATGGTGAGCCTCCCCTTCCCCCACAGTGCAACAGAGCTATCCACACCTCAGTTCAAATCCCAGCACTGGCAAAAGGTTCATCCTGATGTCAGAAGCCAGTCGTTGCACCTGTTTTCCTCTCCTGTGAAAGTCTTGGGTCTCAACTAGGCTGGAGAATGAATGCATAGGCAACATGAGAACAGGTTGTGATCCATGTCAGCACAGTTATAGCTGTCACCATACTCAGTAAAATACACAATACCTCCATGAATTAGACACAAAATAAGGAGAATTGCACCGAATGCAAAATGCTGTCTGCACATGTATGTCAGTATAGATCCCATGTTTAAATTATGAATTTAGTACTATCCTGGCCCTCCCTGGGGTTTGATGTCAGGTCCTGGGAAAGGTCTAGCTCCTTAGTTGCTCACAGGCTGGTATCCTCACCTAGACCCTTTCGCCAATTGGGCCTGCTAGGCTCTGAGTTAAAATCTCAATAGTGGCAATAGATGAACCCTCATGTGAGAAGCCCATCGATACACCTGTTTTCCTTTGAAAGTCCAGGTTCTCAGGGAGGATGGAGAATGCTATATAGGCAAGTCTATATCCATGGGAATAAGTTGTCATCCGTTTCGGCACAGTTATGTCTGTCATCATGCTCAATAAAACACAAAATGCATACATGATTAAGACACAAAATAAAAAGAGTAACTACACTGAATGCATGAGGCATTCCACACATGTATGTAAATAGAGATCCTATATGTAAAATAGGTGGTTATATTATTTTTGCCAATACTGGGGCTTCAATTCAGGCCCTGTGACCTAGCGTGATATTGTAGTCTTCAAGGATGGTGAGCTTCCCTTTCCTATACAGTGGTATAGATTTACCCAGACCTGAGTTGGTAACCCAGCTGTGGCAGAAAAATGGTGCGAGTTCTGACCCAGGGTGCTTTATTGTTGTTGTTGTTATTATTATTATTATTATTATTATTATTATTATTATTATTATTATTATTATTATTATTATTATTATTATTTGCCAAGGAAGGGATTTGAACTCAGTTTGTGGTAACTCTGCCTCAGCTTTAATCACCTCAGGGTGACAGGCTGCCATGGGCCCACAGCCAATCCTGTAAACCTAGGCCTTGAAGTCTTGCAGGAAAACACACACACACACACACACACACAGAAAAAAAGCCACAGGATGGACTTTTAAAATTAATTTTTCCTTTCCATGGTGACCATCCTGGGTCTGAATGACACGCCTACAAAGGGTACTTCACCTTGCATTGGCAAAGGCCAGTGGGCTATCAGGGAAGCCATAGGCCCATGCCGCAATGTAGGCCCTGAGTTCAAATGCTGGTCATGACACCTACCAGTCGGGGGATTTTGCAAGAGACTCATTCCTATGCATCGGAATACTGATGGAATTTTAGCAAACTATGATTGAGAATTTTCTGTATGCAGTGGTCTAGTCTAAAATTAGACGCATTGATCTTATTGAATAGTTTATTAAGCATGAAAAGAATCCTATTTCTTCAATGGTGCATAATAACTACCTAAGAGTTGGTATGAGTGTACTTGATGTCATTGAATCCTAGGTAGATGTCTCTGGCACTCTATACAAATATATATTTATTGGTACACTATCACCTGCCTATCCATGTATGGCTATTATGTCCATCCCTGTGGTTCGATGTCAGGGTCTGGGAACTGCCTGGCAATTCCTAGGCTAGAGGTTGCCGTTTTGACACAACCATTCATGAATTGGGTCTGCTAGGCCCTGAGTTCAGATCCCAGCACTGACAACAATTGGATTGTGGAGTAAGAAGCCGAGTGTGACACCTGTTTTCCTTTACTCTGAGCGTTATGGGTGTCAGACATGATGGAGAACATGTCTACAAACCTAGATACTATGTGATAGGATGTCATCAAAATAATAAATGGAATGTGTGTTATTACAGTCAATAGAATAAATGGTAAATAAATGAATAAAACAGAAATACAATAAATAACCACAACAAACAGGATATGTACTGAACATCTATAAGTAAGTACAAATCCTATCATTAAAATGTATATACATAGTATGTTTCCCAGGGCTGGGGCTTGAATTCAAGCCTAGGGAGTAAGCCTGATTTTCTTGTGTTCAAGCATGGTGAGCTTCCCCTTTGTTCACAGTGCTGCAAAGTTACCCAGACCCTGTGTTCAAATCCAAAGCCTGGCAGAAAATACAGAACCAATTGCAAGCCAGGGAGATTATTTATTTATTTATTTATTTATTTTTATTTTATTTTTTTGCAAAGCAAGGTCTTGAGGCAACTCTGCCTCAGCTTCCATCATACTAGTCTGGGGTGGAGCCACTGGAACCACAGGCGATCCTGGGATCCTAGACATCCAGGCCTTGTGGGAGGGAAAACGCACAGAGAAGTGGTAGGATGAAGTTTTAACATTTTGTAGCATGACCATTGGGGTCTGAATGACACGGCTCCAAAGGGTATTCACCTTGTATTGCTGAAGGCTGGCAGGGTACTGGGGAAGACATAGTCCTGCAGGCAATATAAGCCTAGACTCGAATTCCAGTCATGTCACTTCCAGATAGTGGAAGATCCTAAGAGACTCATTCCCATTTATAGGAATAATGATTGAATGTTGTAAGTGTCATGGTTGAATGAGTTGCTCATGAGTGATACTCGTATAAAAATAGACATTATGATTTCAGTAGGATGATTGATTTTATTTAATATGAAGCATTAAAAGACTACAGACTACTATTTCTGGAAGTGGTGCTGTGGCTCAAGTGGTAGAGGGCTCGCTTTGAGCTGAAGAGTGCAGGGACAGCGCCCAAGACCAGAGTTCAAGCCCCACGACCGACAAAAAAAAAAAAAAAAGGTTTCTGTTTCTAAAAAGACTACTATTTCTTACAGGGACAAATTGATTTCACGACACTGATTTACTTAAAAGTTTATTAATGATGAAAACAATAACATTAATTATATAGAGGCATAAAAATACCCAAGAATTGTTAGGATTGTAGTCTATATAACTGAATAATAGATAGACATCTCTGGCACACTATAAATATATATATTTATAAACATACTACCATCTGCGTGTCAATCTGTTCTTATTTTGTCAATCCCTGGGGCTCAGTCTCAGGTCCTGGGAAATGCCTGTCAGCTCTGTTTGCCCCAGGATGGCATGCTGACACTCAATCATTCATGAATTTCGCCCTGTTGGCCATGAGTTCAGATGCCAGCACTCCCAAAAAATGAATCGTGGAGTAAGAAGAAGATTGTGACACGTTTTCCTTTTCTCTGAAAGTCCTGTGTGTCAAGTATGAAGTGGAATACATATGCAGACCTATATCCTATCTAATTAATATTTTATGTGCCATAATAGTGAATAAAATAAATGGTCACTACATGAACAAAACAAAAAATAAAATTAATAACTACACTAAATGCAATACGGAGTCAATATATGTATGTAAATATAAATCATATATTTAAAATATACACAAATTGGATGTTTTCTATGGGTGGGGATAAATTTCAGGCCTAAGGAACAGACATGAATTTCTTGACTTCAAGAAAGCAAGCTTCCCCTTGCTACACAGTGCAACAGATTACCCAGACCATGAGTTCCAATCTCAGTCCTGGCAGAAAAAAATGGCATCTCTATGCCAATTCTTAGGTATTTCATTATTTCTCCATTTAATGAATGTAATTTTTAAATGCTCCATAAAGTGTTGATTAAAATCAATCAGTGTCCTAGAATATAATTGTGTATAATTTTATCCTAGAATCATTCAAGAACTGCCCATTCAATCATGGTATACATCACATTCCATTGGTATTCATATGGATAGAAATGAGTTTTTTAGGATCTTCTGCCATTTGGAGGTGGCAGGACCAGGATTCGAATTGTGGGCTCCAGCTCCCACCACTTAAACCCAAAGATAGGGAACTCACCAGTCTGTCCAAGAACATTATCAAGACCAATGATTAAGCAGACACCAGGGGCTCTCAGCAGTCCTCCATGATACTTACAAGGCTGTGAAAAGAGATTCATGGTCAAAGTCACCCTAGGCTGGAAAGTACTTGAGACCCCTGTCCAACTTCAGTGTCAACAAAACCAGAAGTAGAGCCATGTGGTTCCAGTGGTAGAGGGGTAGCCTTGAGCAAAAGCAGCTCACGAACTGTGCCTAGGTCCTGAGTTCTATGTCCGGGACTGGCAACGGACAGGCATACACAACAATCTGTGCAACTATCCTGCTAAAGCAGGTCACCCTCTTGTTCCAACTGTATTGGACAGAGTTCCCTGGGAAAGGGGCTGCTGTCATCTTGACTCTCCCCATTCTGCCTGCATCACAGGATACCAGCCACACCCCCATTCTTTCAGGGTTCTTTCTGACCAATGGGATAGAAGAATCGTGGCCACACCCACATTCCATGCTGCCCTGTAGCACCAAGATTCCCTCTGTTGGTTGACACCACTACCAGCAGTTGAGGAAGGTAGAGGTAACTGAGTGCTAAACAAGAGTCTCGAGGCGAATTTGGAGTACAGTAGGAAATTAATGACCTAGTCAGAGAGTGGGAGAATAGAGGATTTCCCAGAGCCTGGGAATGTGGCCAGCCAATCTTTCCCATCCCAGCGCTCAGATGTCTCAAACATCAAGACTCCATGAGAGAGCTGCGGGCAACAAACTACTGCCAGAACACCAGCAGAGGAATCCTCCAATCAGACCTTCAGCATTTAAGAAAACAAAGAATACATAAAAGGGAAGGATCCCAAAGACAAATACCACTGGACAGGGAGATTCAACGGACGGTCTGGCCAAAGGTGATGCCGACCACAGGCCTCCCCTGCCTTTGGACACAGTCACAGCCACCAGGGTCCAGAGTGTCAAGGGTCCCAATACCACCAAGAATATGCAGAGGTGCTACCGACATGTGGTGCCTGGCCTGGACCACAGCAAATGAAGGAACCAGGTGCTATATGCCAAGATCCAACCACTGAAGCAGGAAAACACAGACCTGCAGGATTGACAAGAGAAAGAGAAGGAGAAGGTAGTCCAAGTACAAGAAACACCAAAAACAGAGCTAGATATCCACAAGCCACCCATACAGAGGTTGGTTTCAGCAGAAAGTGATTTACAATTTGCACCAGCCCACATGCAGCTCACAGCCAATGACAGAGAAATGGAGCACAAAGCTCTCACCAGCTGCCTACAGGCCACAGAGCAGCACATGGCAGAGCTGGAGATGGTTGCTTCTGTGGTTATTACTTACAGAAGGAGACCGAAATGTTGTTTGAACAGCTGAATGATGTAACACTACAGCTCAAGAAAGAGATCAAAAGCTTTTATGACCTACAGCAAGTGAACACAAAGTTTTAGGAGAAGCAGGAAGCATTCTGGACATAGAGGAGCAACAGGAAGAACAGAATCTGCAAGTTCCAAAAGTGCTGGAAGGGTGTGAGGTACGAAAGAGACTTCAGGACGACCTGAGCTGAATGGTGACCACAGCGAATCTGGAGGCAGACACCTTCTCGCAGAACCTGAGCATTGAGAGGTCCATGCAGAAGGAGGAGCCCTGGTGGCTGACCGAACAGGTGAACCAACTGACAGAGGAGAAGGAGTGAGAATGGGGGTAGGTGCTGCACCTAGCAAATGAGCTGGGGGAACTGAGAAGGAAGCTGGCAGAGCCATGGCCCTCCACGAGTCCATCTCAGGAGGAGCAGCACCTGCAGGCCCATGCCTACTGCACGCAGATGGGGTTGAAAAACCTGGAGGTACAACTTCACATCCAGGTCCAGGAAAACTAGATGCTACTTCTCCAGAATGCAGAGCAGCGGGAGCAACTGGGAAGATTGGAGGAGAAAACCAAGGATCGACAGGAGACCCCGAGACCCCACGATGTGCATGTGTGTGCAACCCACAGGTGGAGGAACAGCTGGCCTTGCTGCTGGACACTGTCCACAGGGTGAGCAGTGAGAAAAAGGAGCTCACCAGTATCGTGGACTCAGAGCAGCAAGTGAAGAAACATCTGCGGCAACAGCTGCACTGCTCAGAGGAGAAGATAGAGGAAGGGAAAGAGGTGGCTGAGAGAGAGAGAGCCAAACGACTCGGGAGCACCAGGAGCAGCACGAGCAGTCCCTGGCCCAGTTTCCAGAGCTCAGAGTCACCTGTGAGCAGCACATCGCCTCCAATAAGCAGCTGTGCTCCAAGTAGTAGGTCCTGCAGTAGCACCTGCAGAGGCAGACCCAGCTGTTGGACCAGCTGAAACAAGTGCAGGGTCTGACCAACTGGGGGGCCTAGGTGGTGCCCCCAAAGTGGCAGGACAGTTTCAAGTGCCTGGAGGTGACCAGTCCACAGGAGGAGCGCCTGCAGGCACAGCTGAGCTTCCTGGCTTTCCCTGGGGAAGGGGAAGCTGTGAACCCTGGAGAAGCAAAAGCTGAGGAATAGACTCTCCTCGAAGTGCCCATGGCAGAGGATGGAATTGTCCCTCAAACTGAGTGGGACATGGCTGGGATAGTAATCTCAGAGGCTGAGATCCACAGGGGGAAATTCCTGCCACAGGAGCGGCAGGACACTTGCAGGCACTCCCCCCTCCCCTCAACAGCACAGTGCCAGATAGAGCTGGAGCCACAGGTCCCCCGCCTCATGAACTGCCACCACAGCATGTGTGAGGATGGGAAGTAGGACACATGGGTGTCCGAGAAGAAAATCTGCTTGATCCACAACCTGCCTGATGAGGTGCACTTCCAGAGTCCTGCAAATGAGCTCTACCATCAATGCAACCAGCTGTCCGCATATATCTGCATCATCCAGGAGTCCCTCCTGGCATGTAAAGGACAGATATTCATTCTGGATCAGCTGTGTCGGCTGTCCCAGGAGAAGATGAAGAGTGGATAGCTGCAGGAGCTGCTGTCGCTCCTACACGGGGCTTCAGATGCCGACACAGGCTGAGCTCCCCACCAGTGCAGCTGCTTCAGAGGCCTCAGGCTCCTGGGTGGTCAAAATGAGGGAGAAGCAGAAAGGTTTTGAAGAATTGCAACTTCAGGATAGTGTGGAAACTGCAAGAGGAGAGGTCAGGGTTTCCTGCCCCGTACAGGACTCCCCCACAGAGCATGTCCTGCTGCAGATCCCCACATCCAGAACTGCCCACAGTTGGTGAGCTCAGGCTTGCAGTGCTCTGTCCCTTTTTTCTGTAGACAGATGGAGATGATGACTCCCTATGTGACATACTGAGACCCAAAATCCTTAGCAGCCACCAGAACTAGGTGGCCAGATGGGCTTCTCTAGGCCTCAATCTGCCTGGGGATAGCAAGGGTAAACTACGGGCCTGGTAGAGCAGAGGCTGCTGGGAAGAGGCCCAAATTCCAGGGACATCTAATGGCCCCTTGGTTGCCAGGGAAGAGCCCATGTTATGCTTATAAAAAGAATAAATTGTTTCCAAAGGGGAAAAAAAAGCCTTCACAAAGATTTGTTCTTCCAGTCATGGGGCTTGAACTCCGGGCCTGTCCACTGTCCTTGAGTTCAATTTGATCAAGACTCGGGGTCTAAAAGTTGAGCCAGATCTCCTCTTGCAGCTTTTTGTTTGTGGAATTGAACCCTCGATCCCAGGGCTTCAGGCTTCCTAGGCGACCACTCTATCACTGAGCCACATTCTCAGCTAGAATTATCCCCCGCCCCCAAACCCTTAGGGCCATTCCTCAGATAAATAGGAATTAGGGGCTAGGATTAATATGAAGCACAAGTCTGGTTCACACGGAAATACTTCCCTGTCCCCTCTTCGACACCCTTATTTAAAGATTCTCTTTTACTATTGAGGGATGAGAGAGGGAGAGGGACGACTGAAAAGGAGTACCAAGAACAGTGGCCCCCTGAGCCCCACAGCCTCCCCCACACTACTGGTCCTATAAATTCCCATCTTACCTGACTCAATGTTGTGTCTACACTGTCTCCCTACCCCTTCAAGGCTCAGAATGAAATAAATGTCAGCCCTAGCCTCATCCCACACCCAGGGTAGATACTCCTAGTCCCAAACTGATTTTCACCTCTGACTTCCCCGAGTTAGGCTGGACCCACCACTCACCACTATGTTGGTGTCAATGATCTCATGGATGGATTTCAGGAAGAAGGTCTATGGCAAAGAGCAGAAGCAGCAGGATGAGCAGGGAGAAAGGAGCCAAGGCAATTGGTCTGGGATCCTCCTCCTTGGACCCCTCCCGTCAAGCCAGAGTCATCCTGACCCAAAGCACGGCCAAGGCCAGGGGGTGGAGAAGATAGAGGAGCACGGAACTAGAGGAGGTACTGCTTTATCTTTGTGCAATTGAAATTTCCAATATTTGGCCCATGCCAATCCCAAAGCCAACATTCAATACCTGTCCTTGTTGTTGTTGTCCATGAGCATTGTCCCTGAGCTCTTTTTCTCAAGGCTTGCACTCTACCACTTGAGCCACAGGGACACTTCTTGTTTTCTCATGGTTCTTCGAGGATAAGAGTCTCAAACACTTTCCTGCCCAAGCTGGCTTGGAAGCCAGAACTCACCTTCCTGAGTAGCTAGCGTATCAGGCATGAGCCACCAGTTCTCAGCATGTGATTCCTTTTTAAAGGATATTGGCAAGTCTGTAAAAGGAACAACAAAGGGCCTGGATAGACCATGACCCAATCAAGGAGCTGGGATTGGGGAAGGCTGATATTCTAGCATATGGGTTGTGTGTGTGTGTGTGTGTGTGTGTGTGTTTGTGTGTGTGTGTGTTTGTGTGTGTGTGTGTTTACCAAGGGTTGAAGAGCCTAGGTGGTAACCCTTAGCTTGTTTGCACAAGTTTGGTGCTCTAAAACTTGAACTATAGTATTTCTTCTTCCCAGCTTTTTGGTGATTCATTGGAGATAAGAGTATGCCCAGGCTAGGTTTGAATCTTGATTGATCCTCCAGTGTCAGCCTTGAGTAGCTAGGATTATAGGCATGAGCCACTGACATCCAGCTGCATGGATATCTTTTCATACTTTCTGTTCTAACAGCTGTCTACTTGCCCTGGTCTAGATCGCTGACCTCTACATCAGCTCCCAGCAGCCAATGACTGTGTGGAGACCATAATGTTCAAACTTTTCAGTGCATCCTATTTCTTTGTCCTCAGGGGAGGGTATGTTTCCTCTGAAGCCTGGAGGGGTAGGGGAAGGGGTTCGAGGGATAGCTGTAGATGGGTGCATGGCTAGGAAATAGGTACTCTGTTTTATCCAAGAAGGAAAGCGTGCCCAGATGCTAATGGCTCTTGCTCTCATATTCCTAGCTAGCTCAGCAGGCTGAGATTGGAGGATTAACATTCAGATGCAACCCAGTAAGAATTGTCTGTGAGACTCTCCTCTCCTAATAACCACCTGAAAGCTGGAAGAAAAGCTGTGGCTTAAGTGGTAGAGTGGTATCCTTGACTGAAAAAACTGAGGGACAGAGCACAGGCCCTGGATTCAAGCCCTACTACCAAGATGCACTCATACACACGTACACACACACACACACACACACACACACACACACACACACACACACACACACACACACACAAACACACACACACACAGAGGAAGGTAGTAATGATGAGCTGAGCTAGAACTGGGGGGCAGTCCTGAGGCATAATCATAGTAAACTCTCAAGCCACATCAGTTGTTTCTCCTTAAGTCCTTCTTGGCCTGAGGGGTCTGGGCTATGGTAGTAAGTTCCATGGAACCTGCCCCTCCATCCCAGCATGGGGACATAGAAACAAGGGAGGTACACTATGGATGCTCCTTTGTAGTTGTCCCATGATTGCAGACCTTCATCTGTCCCTGTTCCGGGACTCCTGGAATATAGTGACTGCTACAAGCAGCAGGCAGCCTGCTTTGGATTCCTCAGTCTACAAGTCTTTCATGAGCCCAACTCAAAACATGCCCAAGGTGTGCCTGACATATTCACATTCTTGTGATTCCCTTGTGAGCCGGCGTTAACTGGTCTACCCCTTCTGGCCCAGAACCGTGGTCTGAGACGTCGAATTAGTGCTCAGATCCACACTGCACTCATGACAGATGCCCTTCTGTTGACTGGCCGATGACCTGAATGCCACAAGGCTTGGTCCTTATCTGGTACTGTGTCCTGCTCTGTAAGCAAAGGCCTTCGAGGAGGCTGCTCTCAAGACTTGTAGGACACACAGACATTGGAAGACCATCAGGAGCCCATTGGAATGTACTCTGCCTAGAGCCACAATATGAGGTCAAAGCAGGCCAGGTATTGGTCATGGGTCTCTAAGTCTGGGCTTGGGCACCATCTCTCAGCTCTTTAGCTTAGCACTTCAGCCACATCGCCGCTTCTGGTTTTCTGGTGGATCCTTGGAGATCAGAGTCTCCCGGACATTCCTGCCCAGGCTGGATTTGAACGGCAATCCTCACATCTCAGCTTCCTGAGAAGCTAGGAGAACCAGCATAAGCCACCCATGCCTGGCTTATCTGACCTTTCACCACAGTGGTCTAGGAGCTCCTGAAAGCTTTTCTTTATTTATTAGGTGCCACTACTGGGGCCTGAACTCAGGGTCTGGCCTGAAGTATCTTAACATTTTGTCTCAATGCAGACATGCTATCACTTGAGCCACAGCTCCATTTCTGGCTTTTGGGCAAGAAAGTCTCACAAACTTTCCTCCCTTAAGGTAGCTTAGACCCTTGATCTCTGATCTCGTCTCCTGAGTAGCTAGGATTTACAGGGGTTGAGCCACTGGTGGGATTGAGCTAGAAGCTTTTCTTAAGCAAGAGTTCTTCCCTGCATTTGCCCTGACTCCTCCATGCAAAGAAGGCCTGAGGGTCAGGAGCTGTGAAAAATAGGCTTCCAGCCACAGAAATTGGCTGGGGTCTTTGGTGAAATATCAAGCTAATATTTCCCTGGGCCTCATTCTGGGACCCAAACCTCTGCCCTACTTGTGACTCAAGTACAAACCTTGACCCAGCCTTCGGTGTTCAGCCAGATTTGTCTGAAACCACAGAACATTCATTCCATCCACACCAACTGCTCTACACCACACCTCAAGACCTTTGACCATGCTGTACCTTGGGCCTAAAGCTCTCTGTCCTGTTCCACATCTTACAACTCCTGTGGAATTTTGGCACTGATTATATCACTTCATGGAGCAAGTCTTTCCTTCCTTTCTCCCTCTTTTTTTTAAAAAAATACTAAGTTTCTAGAGGTGGAATTTGTGCAGGCTGACTGTCAAATTCTCTATCTTGGTGTGTGTATGTATGTGTATGTGTGTGTGTGTGTATGTGTGTGTATGTGTGTATGTATGTGTGTGCATGTGCATGTGCCACTCATGGGGTTTGAATTCAGGGCCTGGATGTTATCCCTGACCTTTTGTGCTCAAGACTAGCACTCTACTACTTCAACCACAGCTCTACTTCTGGCTTTTTGGTTGCTTAATTGGAGAAAAGAGTTTCATATAGACTTTACTGCTTGCATTTGGGATCTTCAGATCTCAGCCTCCTGAGTAGCTAAGGTTGCAGGGATGAGCAAACAGCACCTGCCCTCTACCTATTACCCATAAGCTCGGGCTCCTCTAAGTCCCAGAAGAATATGTCTCAGTATGCTCACGTTTTTTGTTGCTGTTGTTTTTTAATTTTGTTTTCTTTTTTTTTTGTTTTGTTTTGTTTTTTGTTTTTTGGGTTTTTTTTTTTTTTTGGCCAATCTTGGGGCTTGAACTCAGGGTCTGGGCATGTTCCTGAGCTTCTTTTGCTCAAGGTTAGCACTTTTATTGCTTAAGCCACAGTGTCACTTTTGGCTTTTTCTGTTTCTGTGGTAGGGAGGAATCGAACTCAGGGTTCCATGTGTGCTAAGTAAGCACTCTACCAGTAAACCATATTGAAGCCCAAGCCTTACTTCTAAGGGGAGTTATGACGGTGGGATTTATTGGATTACCTCTTTTGGCACAGAAATTTCTATTTCCTATCTTTCCCAGGATTTGGGACGAGCCTGAGACTCAGCAATGAGGAATGATGTTTGAGTGATTGCCACCAGGCCCCAGAGGTCTAGGCTCACATCCTAATGAGGGATAGAGGATATGAAGCCACAACCTTCAACAAAGCCTACAGCCTAAGAATTGTGGTTTCCCTTGAGAAGTGCCAGGACATAATGCACCCATTGTACACACCAGTTGCACACACCAGCCCAGGCAAAGCCTTCGTGGCTTCAGTTCTTAAATTGCAGTGAAGGATTCTTGTTCAACCTCCCTGCTCAGACTTAGTACTCTCTGAGGGCTTATTCCAACTTTCCCCAGCTTGTTCCAGGTTGGGGGGCTGGGTATGGGCAACCTGCTGAATGCCCATCATCCAGGCCCTGTCCCTGAGCCCTTTTTCTCAAGGGTAGTGCTCTGCAATTTGAGCCACAGGGCCACTCAGGGATTTTTTTGTTGTTATTTTGTTTTGATTTCCTGTGATCTCTTAAGAAATATGAGTGTATTGGTCCTTCCTACCCAGGCTGAATTCAAATTGGCATCTCAGCCTCCTGAGGAGCTAGGATTACAGGCAAGAGCCACTGACACTTGGCTTCCATTTCTTCTTGTTGTTCTTTTTTTTTCGTGACAATCTGAAATCTTTAAGGTGTCATTCCAATGATTTGCATTCAAATTAAACTTCCCAGGCCTGGAATTTGAATGCTAAGACTACCACCCACAAATGGAGGGAGATCCAGAAAAACTGATTCCTATTCATGTGAATGCTAATGGTATGTTATGAAAGTAATAATTAAATTTGCATTTAATTCATGATTCTATTTTAGAATGCCACACAAAAATTACTGAATTTATATCTTCCAATCTAGCACCATGGTATGATTAAGGATATTGACTGATTTTTTTATTAATGATTTCATATGTATTAGATGATGATACTAAAGTGCCCCCATCGCAGGACCCCCACCAAGAAGACCACCTAGAGTCAGATGTTCCGAAATGCAGAAAGCAAGGCTTTATTCAGTCGGGCTACAGCTCAGGTTTTGTCCTACACACTGACACTGCGGATTCTAGGAGGAAGCCCCGAGCTGGAATTTCATAGGGCTTATGAAGGCAAAAACTACAAAGTTACAGTAACCAGATATGTTAACAGGACATTCTAGGGTGATAAGGGGTGATAGGCGGTGATCAGGGTGATCAGACCATTTGGGCTAGGGCAATAAAGGGCAGGGGGTCATCAGACCAATTGGGATAGGAAAATAAAGGGCAGGGGTTATCAAACCATTTGGGCTAGGGCAATAAAGGGCAGGGGTTATCTGTGAAGCAAGGGAAGTTTGTGGCCAAAGATAACTCTGTCCTTGGGATTTATGTGAACTCTGGTTAACTGCAACATGGACACGTCAGTTCCTGGAATTTATGTTTGCTCTGGGTCACTCATAATTTAACATAAAGAACAGAATGGCTGCTGCCTCAAAATGGAGTTACTTCAACTCTTCAATACTTCATTAAATGGAAGCATAATTTAATAACTAATCATTTGTAATAATATATAATTTAATAATATCCTCACATTCTCTCTGTCAGTATATAAATATATATTTACATATAATATAATAATATAATATACTATAATATATATTATATTATATATATGTAAATATATATATATATATATTTGGAGCTACTGTGGCTAGATCACAGGTCCTCATACCTTCCTGGCAGCTCAGTTTTCTGGAGGCTAGTGTGCTAAGACTGTTACCTCATTTATGGATTGGGCATTGTAGGTCATGAGTTGAAATCCCAGCATGGCCAATAATGTATTCATGGAGTAAGAAGCCAATTTTGACACATTTTTTTTCCTTCTCTGTGAAAGTCCTGGGTCTCAGTATATGTGAGATGATATAATAAAATAAATGATTTATGTGTAATAATACTAAATAAATAAGGGTAATAAATGTCATATGGAGTAAACCCATGTATGTAAATAAATCTCATAAATGAGTATTATTTTTTCCAATAATGGGGCTTCAATTCAGGCCCTTGGAACTTTTCTCAACTTCTCTTCAAGGACGGCGATCTTCCCCTTCACCCACAGTGCCACAGAGTTACGCAGACTCTGAGTTTAAATGCCAGGCCTGCCAAAATGGAGTTACCATTGGTGCAAATAGCAAGCCAGGGTCATATTATTATTGTTATTGTTGTTGTTGTTATCATTATTATTATTATTTGGTTTTAGGCCAAGTACCGAGCTTGAACTCAGGTCTTGGCCTCTCTACCAAAGTCGATCCTGGGATCCTAGGTCCTGAGTTCAAATCTCAGGGCTGGAAAAAAATAAAAAGGAAAAGGATAAAACTGAGAAGTTCAATCAGGTGATTTCACTTTTTTTCCCTTTGTATTGTACCTTCCTGGGTCTAAATAACAATGCTCATAGAAGTGGCACTGTGGCTCAAGTGGTAGAGTGCTAGCCTTGAGCTGAAGAGCACAGGGACAGCGCCCAGGCCCAGAGTTCAAGCCTCATGACTGAACAAAAAAAAATTGACTCTAAATAACAATGCTCAGACAATGTACATGACCTTACATTGCTGATGTTTGGCGGGCTATTAGGGAAGCCAAGCCAAAATCGGCAACTTAGGCCTGGAGGTTGAATCCCCAGATGCCACTAATGAATGGCTGGTGGGAGATTCTAAGAAACGCTTCCAATAGACAGCTGTACAAATGGAATGTTGTAAAAGTAACAATTAAATTAGTAGTTAGTGTACGATTATATTATAAAATTATACACAACAGGTATACTACATTGACTAATTTTCAATTAATATTTATTATGTATTCAATCATGATACTTTCAAAAGGAAGGAATAATTTAATTGGCAATATTTGATAGAAATATCATATATGCAATTTCATAATTTCCAGACATCTCTTGTTAAATATATCTACATCTATCTATGTATCTATGTATCTATGTATCTATGTATCTATGTATCTATCTATCTATCTATCTATCTATCTACCAATCTACACATTTATCTGTTTATTCACTTGTCATTATGGGGGCTCAGTGGTAGAGTGCTTGCCTAGTAAGTATGAAGCCCTGGGTTTGATTCCTCACTACCATTTGCATAGAAAAATCCAGAAGTTGTGCTGTACTTCAAACACTCGAGCACTAGCTTTGAGCATAAAGGCTTAGGGCCTGTGTCTAGACCCATACTCAAGACCCAGGACTGGCAACAAAACAAAACAAAACAAAAAAAAAGGAAATGATAGAATGTTCTGACTGCAACTATATAAGGATAGGTCTGCAAATACCTCTTCACAGAGCAAGCTGGGAGTCTAGTGCTGACATTTACCATCTAACCTGAATTAGGCAGAGGTAAACCACTTCAACCCAGTTCTATGGACTAGATGCTGCTGGCTTTCTCAACCCTGTCATCCAAGATACTCAGGAGCTGAGATATGACACTGGTGGTTTTAAAACCCAGCCCTGGCAGGAAGTCTACGAAACTCTGAGCTGTAGCTCAAAGTGGTAGAGTTCTAGCCTGAGCAAAAGATTTTAGGACAGTACCCCAAACTTTCAGTGCAATCCCCATTGCTGACTCCCCTCCAAAAAATCTCACCCCTCTAAAATCTAAATTTGGACTGTTTGTGATGAGTTTCTGAAAGAATGGTGATACTGATGAAAGCACCCTAATTATAATGGCATTATGTGGGTTAAAGCTATGTGATGAGTCATTCATGAATTGTGTGCTGAGTCCTTCATAGGGTGCATTTTTTCATCTGGTTCTTGTAAGAGCTCCACAAGTAAGATGATTATGCAGATGAGAAACTTGTGGCCCCATTTCATGGCCAAAATTATGTATGTACCTAACTCTAGTGAGTTGTCTCCTGCAGACAATTGTTTTGGTTTATGTTTCTTGATCATGAACTTTGAACTCAAGGCCTAGCCACTGACACTTACCTGTGGGGATCATGGGTAGCGCCCTACCACATGAAGCCAAGGACCCCCTTGCAACCGAGTGTTACAGTCTAGGTGTGTAGTAGCTGAGGTCTGTCATCCTGTCTACTCAGGAAGCTGAGATGTCACAATCTGGGCTCAAAACTATCCCAGACACAAAAGGTCCCATTAGTCTTTTATCCTCTATTCACTACTTAGAAACTTGAAGTGGAAGATAGTTGCTGCTGACTCGTGCCTGTCATCCTAGGTACTCAGAATGCTGAGAGCTGATGATCATGGTCCTAAGCTAGCCTGGGCAGGAAATTCCTTAAGACGCTTCTCTCCAATGACCCATCAAAAAACTCAAGTGGTGCTGTTGCTCAAGTGGTAGAGCGATTGGCTTTAGCTATAAAGAGCTCAAGGACAGCACCCAGGACTAGACTTAAATTCCTCCAAATTCCAACAAAAGAAAGAAAGAAACCTGAAGTAGAGTGCTGGGAATGTGTCTTAGGAGTAGAGTGCTTTGCATGTATGAATCCCTGGGTTTGATTCCTTAGTACTACACTAGAAAATAGCCTGAAGTGACTGTGTGCCTCAAGTTGTAGAGTGCTATCCTTGTACAGGAAAAACTCAGGTAGAGTGTTCAGGTCCTGAGTTGAAGCTCCAGGACAAGTGTATGAACACACATACATGCACACACGCACACACACACACACACACACACACACACACACACACACACACACACACACACACACAGATAACAGAAGTGAAGCTGTGACACGAAATGATAAAGCACTGAGCTTCTGCTCTGAGCTCATGGTCAGTATCCAGGTACTGTGTTCAACCCTGAAACACAGTCACCCAGGACCCAACTAGGAGAGGTCAAAGTTTCAAAACCTGATGAGTTTCACCAGCCTTAGATGACAGGAAGCATAGTGATATTACACATATGCTTTGATTTAGCAAGCTTCTGGAAACCCAGGGAGGCATCATTGCCAATAATGAATCATTTCATTAGGTTCAGCTCCCTAGTTGTCTTCCAGAAGGACCCTTGAATTAATTGTAGCAGGTTATTTCAACACTGGAACATAGTCTAACAAAGACAGAATAAGTGCAGGAAACGGCCTGCCACGGGAGGTGGCACAAATGAAGACTCCCTGTCACAACAGAGCTCTGGGCAGAGAGATAGGTTGAGGTACAAAGAGGCCTTTTTCTCCTGGCCTTCAGAGCACACCCACACTCCTCACTAATTGGCCTAGAAGGAGTTTTTTGTCACTCAGCTGTACAGGAGAGAGGCCTTTTGTCTGTCTGTTCCAACAATGAGGAAGACTTCTTCCAGCAGTCCCCGATGTGGAGAAACCTCAGGCTACAATGGGAACAGTGAGAGGAGCCCCGGATGATGCACTGTCTTGAAAACTCTCTCTGTGCTATGAAATCATTCTATTCAAAGCAAATTTCCTAGCTGGATGCCTTTCATCATAGGGATTCTGGTCCTTCACCAATAGAAATACATGCATACATACATGGGGAGACATGATATTACTGGTTTTTTTTATTGCCATGTCCGGGGGTTTTACTATGAGCCTAGGCACTGTCCCTGAGTTCTTGTGCTTAAGGTTAGCACTCTGCCATTGAGCCATAGCCCCATTCATGGGGATTTTTTATTCCTGTAATCCCTCAGAAATAAGAGTGTGGTGGATTTTCCTGTCCTGGCTGAATTCAAATTGGCATTCTCTACCTCTCAGCCTCCTGAAGAGCTAGGATTATAGGTGGGATCCACTGACACTTGGCTTTCTTTTCTTCTCATTCGTTTCTTTCATCTTGACAATCTGAAATCTTCACAGTGTCATTCCAATGGTTTGCATTTCGAAGTAAAATACCAAAGCTTGGAGTTGAAGTGCCAGTACTGCCACCTATAAATGGAGGGAGATCTTGAGAAAATCATTCCTATCCATGGGAATGCCTAATGAAATGTTATAAAAGTAACAATTAAATTTGCATTTAGTTCATGATTCTCTTATAGAATGCCACACAAAAAGTATTGTATAATGTCTTCCATTCTACCACCATAGTATGAAGTATGATTCTCCCAATTATAGTATACTGACTTCTTTTACATTAATGTTTAATAAGTATTCAACCATGATACTTCATTAAAAGGAGGCATAATTTAATAACTAACAATTCATAATATATATAATTTAATCTTCTCACATTCTCTCTCATATACATAACAAACTACACATCTATCTATCAATCTATCTATCAATCTATCAATCAATCAATCTATCTATCTATCTATCTATCTATCTATCTATCTATCTATCTATCTATCTATCTATCTATCTATCTATCTATCTATCTATCTATCTATCTGTCTGTCTGTCTGTCTGTCTGTCTGTCTGTCTATCTATCTATCCGCCACTACTATTGCTTGATCGTAGGTCCTCAGAACTGGCTGGCAGTTCAGTTTGCCAAAAGCTTTTGTTTTACAACTGACCCATTCATGATTTGTGCATTGTGGGCTGGGAATTCAAATCCTAGCATGGCCAAAAGTTTATATGTGGAGTCAGAAACCAATTTGACCTATTTTTTTTCCTTCTCTGTGAAAGTTGTGGGTCTCAGTATGATGTATAATCCATATGTAAATAAATCCATGTGATAAAATGTAATAAATGAAATAAATGTTATATATGTAATAATACTAAATAAAATAAATAAAAAATAAATAAGGGTAATAAATGTCATAGGGAGTATACACATGTATGTAAATAGATTTCATGTATAAATATTATTTTTTCCAGTGCTGGGGCTTGAATTTAGGCCCTGGAAACTGGTCTGAAATTCTTGTCTTCAACAATGGTGAGTTTCCCCTCCCCTACAGTGCCACAAAGTTAATCAGACACTGAGTTGAAATCCCAGGCCTGCCAGAAAAATGGTGCAAATTCCAAGCCAGGGTCTTAATTTTTTTTTTTTTTGACAAGGAACATGCACTGTCTTGAAAGCACTCTCTGTGCTATGACATCATTCTATTCAACGAAAATTTCTTAGCTGGGTGCTATTCTTCCTAAGAACTATGAAATATTCACTGATAGAAATACATGCATATATACACAGACACATGTAATTACTGGCTCTTTCTTTTTAGGGCAGGTCCTGAGGCTTGAACTATGAGCCTAGAAATTGTCCCTGAGCTCCATTTACACAAGGAAGTACTTTATTGTGCCTCAATCCATGATACTTCATTAAATGGAGGAATAATTTAATACCTAATAATTATTAGTAATATATTACTTGTAATTTAGTTATATATAGACATCTCACATTCTATAAATATATTTATATTTAAATGTACAGTGGAATATACATATACATCTCTATCTCTTTTTCTCTGTAAATACATATTTATATACATGTATTTGCAGCAATTTACACGTTTATCTATTTATATATTGAGCACTCTTGCGGCTAGAACTCAGGTCTTGGGAACTGCCTGGCATTGAATTTGTTTGAGGCTGCTGTGCTTAAACTGACCCCTTGATGAATTAGATATTCCAGGCCCTGAGTTCAAATCCCAGCAGTGCCGAAGTCAATAGGTGGAGTAAGAAGCCAATGTTGACCTGATTTCCTTTCTATGGAAATATTGTGTCCTAGGTACAATATGTAATATCTATGTAAATACATATATATGATATATATTATACATGTATATAAATATTTTTGCCAGTTCTAGGGCTGGAATTCACACATTGGGAAATGCTCCGGATTTTTTTTTCTTCTAGGAGGTTAGCTTTCACTTCACCTAGAGCACAATAGAGTTACAAAGTCCCTGAGTTCAAATTCCAGGTATGGCAAATAAAATGGCCCAAACTCCTAGCCAGGACCTTAACTTTTTGGGGTGGCAGGCATGGAACTTGAACTCTGGTCGCCACAACTCTGCCTCAGCCTTGATTACCCTAGGCTGGGATGCATTTTTTACACCCACAGATGATCCAGGTATCCTAGGACCGGAGTTCAACTCCCAGCTCTGACAAAAAAATAAACCAACTAAGATGGAGGAGGAAAAACCAGGAAGTTTTAGACAACAGTTTTACTTTTGTTTCCTTTTCACTGTGACCATCCTGGGTCTCAATGACTCGGCTTAAAAATTGTACATGATCTTTCATGGCTGAAGGCTGTCAGGCTGTCAGTGAAGCTTGAGCCAAACCCACAAACCAAGGCCCTGAGTTTGATACTGGGAATTCCACCTACTCGTTCCTATCTATAGGAACAATAATAGAATCTTTGTAATGTACGAATTGAACTACTAATTAGCTAGTCATTGGAGTATAAGATTGTACACAATAAATATAGGTCATTGTTTAAATTAATTAATACATTATTAAGTCTCCCACTGTGATTAATTAATGGAGACATAATTTTAGACCAAATAATTCATAGTATTAGAATATATAAAAATAAGATATAGACATCACTATTTATATAGAGTTATACACTAGAATGTACATAAATGTCTACGTGTCTCTCTATAACTTTATTTATAGATGCATATACATATGTAAATACACACGCTGCAATCTACATATCTATCTGTTCATATATTGGCCACTCCTAGGGCTTCATCTCAGGTCCTCAAATTTGCCTGACAACTTCACTTGTGACCAACTGGTGTGCTAACATTGACCCATTCATGAAGTGGGCTTTCTAGGCCCGGAGTTCAAATCACATAACTGCCAAAAACTTAATCCTGGTAGAAGAAGCCAATTGTCCCACTTGTTTTCCTTATCAGTGAAAGTCCTGGGTCTCAGGAATGATGTATAATACATAGGCAAATCTATGTTCTATTTAATAGGATGTAAAAAAATTTATACATGTAATCATACTCTCTAAAATATTTAATAAATAAATAAAAAACAAAATAAAATGAATAACTACACTAACTGCAATATGTAGTAAACATGTGTATGTAAATATAAATCGTGTATTTTAAATGCAGATGAATATTATTTTTGCGAATGCTAGGGCTTGAATTCAGCCCCTGGGAACAGGCCTGTCTTTCTTTTCTTCCAGCATTGTGAGCTTTCCCTTCCTCCACAGTACTGCAGATTTATCCAGACCCTGAGTTCAAATCCCAGGCCTGGCAGAAAAAAATGGCATGAATACGCCAAGTAGCCTCATAATTATTTAAATATTTTTAATGTATCTATGTATATATGTATGTATGCATGTATGTATTATGTTTTTTAATTTGTCAAGCTCAATGGCAGCTCTGCCTCAACTTTGATCACTCTAGGCTGGGTTGCAGCCACTGGACCCACAGGCGAACCTAGTTTCCTGGGCCTCAAAGGCTGAGAGGAAAAATAAATAAATAAAACGACACAGAAAAAACCCCAGTAACTTGCAGATGTCTGCCGGTTTTACATTTGTTTTCTTTTCAAGGTGACCATCCTGGGTCTAAATGACAGGGCTGAAAAGTGTTGTTAACCTGCCATTGCTGAAGGCTGTTGGGCTTCCAGGGAAGCCATGGGCCAACACGACGACATAGGTTCTGTGTTTGAAGTTGGGTCCTGACCCCTACCAATGGAGGGAGATCCTAAGAGTCTCATTCCTATTCACAGGAATACCGATGGAAGGTTATGAATGTCAAGGTTGAATTAGTTGTTCCTGAATGATACTAGTATAAAATTAGAGAGTGATTTTAGTAGGCCGATGGATTTTAGTGAATACTTTTTGGCACATCAAAAGAATGCTATTTATTACATCGACACAATAGTTTCAGGACAGTGGTCGATATAAGTAATAATTCATTAAGGATGAAAACAGTAATATTAATTACATGGAGGCATAATAAGTACCCAAGAATTAGTAGAAATGTAGCCTATATAACAGAATAATGTAGAGACATCTCTGGCACTCTATAAGAATCCCTATTTATTTGTGTACTAGCATCTGCATGTCAATCTGTTCTTGCTTTGTCAACCCCTGGGGCTCAATCTCAGGTGCTAGGAACTGCTTGTTGGCCTAATATGCACCAGGCTGCTGTGCTGACACTCACCCATTCATGAATTGGGCCTAGTAGGCTGTGAATTCAGATGCCAGCACTCACAAAAATTGAATCGTGCAGTACGACACAGGGTGACACATGTTTTCTTTTTCTGTGAAACTCCTGGGTGTCAGGTGTGAAGTTTCATACATAGACAATTCTATATCCTATGTAATAAATGTAGTAAATATTCCATGTGTTATAGCAGTCAATAAAACAAATGGTAAATGAATAAAAAAATAAAATCAATAACTTCATTAAGCACAATTTGGAGTCAACATACAGCACTCAATCTCAGGCCCTGGGCCTGCCTGGCAGCTGAATTGGCTAGTGGCTGCTGTGCTGGCAGTCACCCATTCATGAATTGAGCCTTCTTTGCCCTGAGTTCTGATCCCAGCACTGCCAAAATGTAATTTTGGAGTGAGAAGCTGAGCGTGACACATGTTGTCCTTTTCTGTGAAAGTGCTCGCTGTCAGGTAGGATGTATAATTTGGATGCAAATCTATATGCTATGTAATAGGATGTAATAAAGGTTAAAAAATCATAGGTCGAAAAATTGCCACTACAGTAAATGATAAACAGATTGAATTATTAGTGAATCATTCTAGGATAAAATTAGATGCAGTAAGTGTAAGATGTGCACTAAGTTTAATTAATATTTTATTAAGCATTAACAGGATAAAAATTACATGTAGACAATTAAATAACTAATAATTGGTAGTAACACATGATGCATAATTTAATAATATATAGACATTGGTGTCATTCTATGAAATATCTAATTATATGTATGGATATATGTACATATATGATAAACAATTATAGGATATTGAGTAATTATTAATTAATGCTTTATTAATTGTTAACTGGGACACATCATTAAATGGAGACATAATTTAATACCTAATAATTGGTAGTAATATTATCTATAATTTAATAATATGCAGAAATCTCTTTTTGTGTATATAATATTTATATACAGCAATCTCTATCTATTTGTACCTCGTTCACTCTTGGGGCTCAGTGGTTGAGTGCTCCCCTAATAAGCACAAAGCCCTGGGTTCGATTCCTCAGTGCCACAAAACAGAAAACCCAGAAGTTCTGCTGTCTTTCAGTCAATTGAGTGCTAGCCTTGAGCACAAACGTTTAAGGACAATGCCTAAGCTCTTAGTCAAGCCCCAGGTCTGATGCCAAAAAAAGGTAGAATGTTCTAACTACAATTATAGAAGGACAGAACTTCAAATACCTCATTACAGATCAAGCTAGGAGTCTTGTGCTGACAGCTGCCACCTAACCTGACTTAGCCACATGTAAACCGCTGCAACCCAGCTCCATGGGTTACCCATGTCATCCTGGCTTATGCCCGTCATCCTAGCTGCTCAGGGGCTTTAAAACCCAGTCCTGGCAGGAAGTCTGAGAGACACCTCAAAATGTGGCTCCAAGAGGTAGAGCTCTAGTCCTGAGCAAATGTTATTAGAACAGTATCCCCATGCTTTGACTTCAAGCCCCATGGCTAACACCCCCTGTCCCCCAAAATACCCCACTAAACCATTAGATGTGACCTTGTATGGTTTGTAAAATTTTCCTCAAAGAA
Source organism: Dipodomys merriami (assembly GCF_024711535.1). NCBI lineage: Eukaryota > Metazoa > Chordata > Mammalia > Rodentia > Heteromyidae > Dipodomys > Dipodomys merriami. The sequence continues at coordinate 264,882 of NW_027202340.1, forward strand.
TGGAGATACTGATGAAAGCACCCTAATTCTAATGACAGCTTGTGGGAGCTATGTGCTGAGTACTCCATAGGGTGCTCCGTTCTGAGTCCCGCACAGGATGCTATGTGCTGAGTCTTTCATAGGATGCAGTGTGCTGAGTCCTGCATTGGGTGCTGGGTGCTGAGTCTTTAACAGGATCTTGTGTGCCGAGTGGTGCAGAGTGCCATGTGCTGTGTCTTTAACCAGGTGCATTCTTACATCTTGTCTATGTAAGAACTCCACAACTTAGATGATTATGCAGACAAGAATATTGAGGCTCAGATAGGTCCCCATGTCAGGGACAAAATTATGTATTACTGAAGACTCGTGAGTTGTCTACAGCAGACAATGGTTTGCTTTGGTTTTTTCTTGGTTATGAACCTTGAACTGGGGGCTGAGGCACTGACCCTTACCTCTTGGGCTCATGGCTAGCACTCCACCACGTGGAGCCATGGACCCCCTTGCAGCAGAGGCCACAGCCAAAGGGTCAGTAGCTGAAATCTGTCATTCTGCCTTCTCGGGAAGCTGAGTGCTAAAGATCTGGGTTCCAAACTGTCTCAGACACAAAAGGTACCATGAGACTATTATCTCCCATTTACTACTAAGTACCTGAAGGGGAAGTTGGGTGCTTTTGGCTCATGTCTCTCATCCTAGCTACTCAGGAGGATGAGATCTGAGGATCATGCTTCAAAGCTAGCCTAGGCAGGAAAGTCTTTGAGAAACTTAGCTCCAGTGAACCACCAGAAAAACAGAAGTAGCTCTGTGGCTCAAGTGGTAGAGCACAAGATTTGAGCTGAAGAGGTCAGGGACAGCACCCAGGCCAAGACTTAAACTCCTTCAACTGACAACATCAACAATAAAAAATACAGAAATAAACTAACAAAGCTGAAGTAAAAGGCTGGGAATGTTCTTTAGTGGTAGAGTTCTTTCTGTATATGAAATCCTGGGCTTCATTTCTCAGGACCACATCACTAGGACAAAGCCTGAAGTGGCTCTGTGGCTCAAGTGGGAGAGGGATATCATTATACAAGAGAAACTAGGTACAGTGCTCAGGTCCTGAGGTCAAGCTTCAGGACTAATGTATGTGTGTGCATGCAAACACACACCCGCTCACACACCCACCATGGTGCACACACACATACACACACACACACACATACACACACATTCACAGACCAACACACACACACACACACATACACACACATTCACAGACCAGAAGTGATGTTGTTACACAAAATGGTAAAGCACTGGGCTTCTGCACTGAGCTCATGGTCATCACCCAGGCCCTGTGTTCAACCCCCAAATCTAGCCCAGGGCCCAACTAGGAGAAGTCAAAGGTTTCAAAACCTGATGAGCTTCACCAGTCCTAGATGACAGGAAGCTTTGTGATATCCAACATGTGCTTGGATTTCCCAAGCTTCCAGAAACATAGGATAGGCATCATAGGCCCAATATTGCCTACAATAAAACGTTTCATTATGTTCAGTGCCCTAGTTGTCTGCCTAAAGCACTCCTGAATTTTATTGAGCACTGTAACTGAACAGCGGAATATAGTCTCATAAAGGCATGATAAGTGCACAGAACTTGGCCTTCCATGGGAGGTGGCAAAAATGAAGGCCTCCTGTTAAAACAGAGCACTGGGGAGAGAGAAAGCTAAGGTTACAAACAGGCTTTTTTTCCCTGATCTTCAGAGTCCACCCACACTAATCCTCACTAACTGGCCCAGATGGAGTTGTTTGTTACCCAGCTGTACAGGAGTGAGGTCTTTTGTGTGCCTGTCCAGACAAGGAGAGACTCCCTACAGCAGGCCTGGGATGCAGAGAAACTCTCAGGTTACACTGTGAACAGTGAATGGAGCCTCGGAACATGCATTGTCTTGAAAGAAGTCTCTCTGTTATGAACTCATTGTATTGAATAAAATTTCCTAGGTTGGTGCCATTCATCATAGCTACTCGGGAATTTCACCTATAGGATAGACAAAGACATGGAAATACAAGCTCTTTTTGAGGGGGCAGGTCCTGGGGTGGAAATATGAGCCTATGCGTGGTCCCTGAGCTCCTTTTGCTCAAGGATAGTGCATTAAGCTTGAGTCACAGACTCACTTCTGGGTATTTCTATGATCTCTTTGAAATAACTGTGTCATAGACTTTCCTTCACTGGCTGGATTCAAACTAAGTTTCTCTACATCTCAGCCTCCTGAGGACCTGGGATTACAGACAGCAGCCACTGGCACCTTATTTCTTCTCATCTTCACGTTTTTAATCTGGACAATCTGTCTTCATAACAGGGTCATTCCCATGGTTTGAATTTATAAGTAATCTACCCAATGTTCTTTATAGGTGCTTTCTCTGAGAAGGATTTTCTCTCCTCATCTTAACCTCTGGTCCCAGGTTTGAGGCCAAAAGTGAGAAATGAGTGTCACAGGATTTGGGAGCAAATATCCACAGTACATGCCAGTTCTGTCACTTAGTATTGAGCTCTGTGAATTTATTGCCTCAGGATATGAGGAGCAATCCTCATAGAGTCTGAATCTCTCCTTTTACCTATAAAATGATTTAATAATTTTGAGTGTTTTGTGTCTCCACCTTAAGTGTATAGAAAATACTAGTAGCATCTTCATGTGAAGGGTTAAAGTTTTGTTGCTTGTTTCTAGCAGAGCAACATGTGGTGGTAATCCAAACACCTGGTTGGTTGTGTGCCTTTATAAACCCTGCAAATCTTTAGCTCAGGGTTCTCCTCCTAGGCTCTGCTGTGTTGGAGTGTAGGACTAGACCCAAGCTGCAGCCCGTTAAAATAAAACTTTAAAACAACTGTAAAGTATGACTCTCGATGGTCTTCTTGGTGGGGATCCTGCAACCTGGGTATAACATTAGTGGGGCCCTCCGGGATCCCCCCAAAGACCCCCGAGATCTCAGACTCCAAAAGTAAAACAGCGCTATCTTTGTTCATTTGTCTTGTCCTGTCATTTGTCTGTTTTACTTTCATTTTCCTTTGTGAGGATGGCCGCTCCGATTAGTAAAGGGTTGTCCAAGCAGACGCGCTTGCACAACAACCCTGAAGGAACTGGGAGAAGTCCCAGATCCTCTTGTGGGGAGGGGGTCCTTGGAACCCTGCCGTGTGGGGAGGGAGTTGGAACCCCACTGAGTGGGGCAGGCAAGCTGGGGGCTTGGTTCTTGAAACACCGCCGTGTGAATTTTGGGAAGGGGGTTGTTTCTGTGTTGGGCCTGAACTGACCAAGAGGGCCTCCTAACCGAGGCCTAACTTGCCCCTCTGGCTCTGCTCCTTCTGCTGTGGGGTATGGGTGTGGAACCCCGCCATGACAGGACTCAGTGTACCAATTTGGGAAATCTCCACTTCGTAAGCTTTTTTTGATAACTGTCAGGCCTGCGTGTGTTTTGTTTGTACTGTTTGTTGATGACTGTACAACTGATGGGACTGGAAACCATGAGCACGACTCCATCTAGCCCCCGAGACTTACAAAAAGAAACTGGGAGAGGTAAAGAAGAGGTAACCTCCAGTTTTTCAGGGAGATAACTTGGAAGAAGAAATGTTTCAACCCCCATAATCTCCTTTCCAGGTTCTTTTTGCAGAATCTGAGAATGGTCAAGAGGAGGAGGGAGCTATAGAATCCTCGGCACCTGCGCTTAAACTTTCTGAGGGGCCAGTCACTCCACGGTGCCATGGGATCAATCCCCCTTCTAATGCAGCTGTTTTTCCCTTATGCACTGTAGGTCCTGTGTATGTAGATGGTCAACAGCAACTCCAATATTGGTCATTTTCTACCAGTGCCCTATACAATTGGCACACACAAAATGCCCCCTTTTCTGAGAAACACCAGGATTTAATTAGTTTGCTTGAAACTATTCACTTTACTCATCAGCCCACTTGGGATGATTGTAGTCAGCTTTTCCAAGTCTTTTTTTTACCACCAAAGAGAGAGACTGTATCCAAGAGGTGGCCCAGAAACATATACCTGGCCCCACAGGAGCACCTGTCATGGATCCTGCCATGATCCCTGCCTATTTTCCTGTGATCCAACCAACATGGGACTACAATATGGTTCAAGGTAGGGAGCGACTCCTCATCTATCGTGAGGCTCTGTTGGCAGGTTTCAAGGCGGCAGCTTGCCAACCTACTAATATGGCCAAAGTTTATTATCTTAGACAGGGAGGAAGTGAAAGTCCGGCAGCATATCTTGAACGGCTCATAGAAGCTTGTAGTCAATATACCCCCTATGATCTCGAGACCCAGGAGTCAGCTCAGATGATTGTTTGCCTATATAAGTCAAGCTGCACCAGACATAGAGTGAAAGTTGCAGGCTCTAGACAGTCTTGGTGAAAAGTCTATTAGGGATCTAGTAGCTGCGGCAGAAAAGGTTTACAATAAGAGAGAGACAGAGTAGCAAAGACAGGAAAGGAAGGACAGAGAACATGAAATTGAGCATGAAAAGAGCAACCAGTCCAAGGAAAAGAGGCCAGACTTGTTGGACTGGCCACTATCGCATGCCGAGCATACCTGGTTCACAGACAGCAGCAGTTTCATTTGAGATGGAAAAAGGTACGCCGGTGCAGCAGTCACCACGGACACTGAGATAGTGTGGGCAGAAGCACTCCCCCAGGAAACGTCTGCACAAAGAGCAGAACTAGTGGCACTAACAAAAGCCCTACAGATGTAAAAAGGGAAGAGACTAAACATTTACACACAGTCAGTATGCTTTTGCCACTGTGCATGTCCATGGAACCATTTACCAAGAGAGGGGGCTGTTGACTACTGAGGGAAAGGCTATTAAAAACAAACAAGAAATTTTAAGCCTCATCCAGGCCTTATGGGAACCAGCAAAGATTGCCATTATGCACTCTCCTGGCCATCAAAAGATAACTGATTCAATAACCAAAGGAAATAACTTGGCCGATCAGGCAGCTAAAGAGGCGGCCCTCAAGCCCAGAGTGGAAGTAGACCCAGGGCCACGAGCTATGCCTCTTGAGCCTCAGTACTCACAAGAAGTCTTGGAGTGAATAAAGAAAATTTTCATGGCCTATAAACCCCCGAACAGAGAAAGAAATGAAGACTGATGGAAAACTGGTGAGGGGAAACTTATCTTGACACAAAGATTGGGCAAGGGAATTCTTATGAGAATCTATCGGGTGTCTCACATAGGAACCCGAAGAATGCAGGACTTGCTGACACTCAGAAGTAAAAATCAGGCAAGGAAATCAACTCATTGAGGACATTGTTAAAAATTTTAAAGCCTGTCAGCTCACCAATTGCCCCAATCAACTGGTTACAAAAGGAGCTCACCTCCATGGAGACAGGCCAGGTGTGTATTGGGAAGTAGACCACAGAAATTATAACTGGAAAATTTGGATATAAATACTTGCTACTTTTTGTAGACACCTTTTCAGGATGGGTCAAAGCCTACCCAACAAAGCATGAGACTAAGAAGATCATGTCTAAGAAGATCCTGGAAGAAATCCTACACATGTATGGCTTCCCATCCACCATCTGGCAGGACAATGGACTGGCCTTGGTCTCAAAAGTAAGTCAGGGAATAGCCGCTGCACTGGAGATGGATTGGAAATTGCACTGTGCTTATAGACCCGAGAGTTCAGGGCAAGTAGAAAGAATGAATAGGACTCTAAAAGAGACCTTAACTAAATTGGCCTTGGAGATTGGTGCAGACTGGGTATCGCTGCTTCCTTTTGCCCTGTTTAGAGTAAGAAATTTACCCTATCAGCTTGGCTTTACACCTTCTGAAATAATGTATGGACACTTTCCAACCTAGCCTCCAGACTGAATTGCTTGCTGATTTGGATGATACTGAATTTCTGTGTAAGCTTGACTATTTACAGCTGGTGCATAAGAAGATGGGGCCCCAGCTTAGAGCATTATATGATTCTGCTTCTATTCCTACCCCCAATTTGTTTAAACCAGGGGACTGGGTGTTTGTTTGAAGGCACAACGTGAGATCTCTGGAACCTTGATGGAAGGGACCTTACATGGTACTACTGGATACACCTACTGCCCTTAAGGTGGATGGCATTGCTGCTTGGATCCACTGCTCCCAAACCAGAACAGCTGACCGCTTTGCCGTGGACAACTGTGGGAAACATGGGGAAGTCTCCAAGCATCCTACCCAACCACTCCGCATACGCCTCAAGAAAAGAAAAATGAACTGATTGTTATTGGTATTGTTGTTTAATAGAATGGCTAAGGTCAGAGAGGGACCCTACTCATTCAAAATCAAGAGCTGTTGGAGTTTAGTTTTGGGCCAGAGCCACAAGATGGTGTCTCAGGACCATAATTCAAGGGGAGGAATGAAGGGTTAAAGTTTTGAGGCATTGACCATTTGTTGCTTGTTTCCAGCAGAGCAACATGTGGTGGTAATCCAAACACCTGATTGGTTGTGTGCCTTTATAAACCCTGCAAATCTTCAGCTTGATGCTTTCCGCCTAGGCTATGCTGTGTCAGAGTGTAGGATGAGGCCCGAGCTGCAGCTCGTTTCAGTAAAACCTTAAAACAGCTGTAATGTCTGACTCTTTGTGGTCTTTCTGGTGGGGGTCCTGCGACTTGGGTATAACAATGTTTCCATTTTTTCTCTAGCAGCCCTCGATATTTCGACTAAGGTTTTATGTGGAGAGGCTCCTCAGTGAATCCCTGAGGAAACGACTTGAAGCCTCCTCAGAATATCGCCATTCAAGCCAGCCGAGCAGTAGAGTCTCTGAGACAATTTTCTCCAAAAAAACCACCAGAGAACCAGAAGTGGAGCAGTTGCCCAGAGGACTGAGCTCCTGCTTTCAGAGAAAAAACTGAGCAGGAGATACAATCCAGACCAGACAGGAAAGCCTGGGAATTGCTTATGTCCAATTAACTATGAGATGGTGATAAGTGGAGCTGTGGTTGTGGTAGGGTCTCAGCCTTGAGCAAAGCAGCTCAGGAACACATGGGGCCCTGAGTTTAAACCCTGAGATGGCCACAAAAAATTCAAAAAGAGAAGGCCAAGTTTATGTATCAGTGCCCTACCTACTTATGTGTGTATGTATATTACCTCCCATAGTGCAAACAGACCTATGCAATGCTTCTGCTTTTATTTAGTGGTTTATTTTTCAGATATGCTAGCTGTGCATACTGCATCATTCTCTTCATTTCAGGTCCATTGCTTTTCTCTTCCAGGGTTCTAGGCCTCTGTCTTTATATTATGCACACTGAAGCTCTCAGCAGCCTTTATTTACAAATTTATTATGAGGCCAATGCAGGAACAGTCACAAATTAGGCAGGGGAAGAGCAGATCAGGTTTCTTAGAAGTAACCGGTATTCAGAAAATTAAACTTGAGAACATAAAATGGTAGCATACTTATGTAAAACCTATCATTAAGAAAAAAATGAAAGGGCTGGGAATATGGATTATTGAGAGAGTGCTTGCCTAGCATGCAAGAAGCCCTGGGTTTGCTTCCTCAGGCACCCGTACACAGACAAAGCCAGAATATGTGCTTTTGCTCAAGTAGCAGAGTGCTAGAGACAGTGCCCAGGCCTTGAGTTCAACCCAACAACTGACAAAGAGATAGCTACCAAGAAAGAAAGAAAGAAAGAAAGGAAGGAAGGAAGGAAGGAAGGAAGGAAGGAAGGAAGGAAGGAAGGAAGGAAGGAAGGAAGGAAGAAAGAAAGAAAGAAAGAAAGAAAGAAAGAAAGAAAGACAGAAAGAAAGACAGAAAGAAAGACAGAAAGAAAGACAGAAAAAAGACAGAAAAAAGACAGAAAAAAGACAGAAAAAAGACAGAAAGAAAGACAGAAAGAAAGACAGAAAGAAAGACAGAAAGAAAGACAGAAAGAAAGACAGAAAGAAAGAAAGAAAGAAAGAAAGAAAGAAAGAAAGAAAGAAAGAAAGAAAGAAAGAAAGAAAGAAAGGAAGGAAGGAAGGAAGGAAGGAAGGAAGGAAGGAAGGAAGGAAGGAAGGAAGGAAGAAAGAAAGGAAGAAAGGAAGGAAGGAAGAAAGAAAGAAAGAAAGAGAGAGAAATAAAGAAAGAAAGAAAGAGAGAGAGAGAAAAGAAAAGAAAGAAAGTTGATAGATGAAGCTGTTTTTCACCTCAGAATTAAGGAAGGGAACAATTCCCAGTCATGAGGCTTTCTGCAGTGTGCCAGGACACCAGCATCACATTCACACAAATGCAGAACAGGATGATTGTCTCTGTCCCAATTCTCAGGCAGCCAAGAGCCCCAGAATCAAGAGGGCAGAGCCAGGTCCTACCTCAGCTTCTTGGGTCCAGAAGAGAAATGGCCCTGCCCCTCCTTGGACTGGGGATTTGCATTAATGATGTAGAGAATGAAGGAAGGAGAATGGACTGGCAGAGATAGAAGGGTCTTCAAACCAGACTGATAGAGAGTCAAAAACCCACTCCCTAAGACCAGAGAGCAGGGTTTTTCTACTCTGTTCCGCCCCTCTCCCCTACTAAACTGGCTCTCTATTGGTAACCTAAAGATAGCCCGAGGCTCCTTTCACCTGAGGGAGAAAGGTTAATTAGTCATCGTTTGAAGAGGCTGAGAAAAGCCTGACCCTGCTGGAACTCTAACAAATGTTTCAGGTTTCCCCCATTACTGGTTGTGCCTGGAATGAATGAAGTGGTTTTGCAGCTCACTTCCCTGTAGAGTGTGTACATTCTGCCTCCTAATCCTGCAGGCCTAGGTCTCTGCAACTAGCCTAGCTTTTGAAACTGTTTTCTGTCCTTCAAATACATTGTTACACTGCAGTTCTTCCTGCTAACAGGGCTAGGTCTTGGATCTTGAGAACTTCATTTGAACCCAGGATGGATCAATAATATTTCTTTCCATTTGTAGCTCAAGAACTCCAAGAACATTTAGAGTGCAAGTAACTTCTCCTCACCAAGGGAAACACAGGAATCTCTTGAGCATCTGACCTTTCAGAACTGGAAGTCAGAGTGTCCTAGACTTCCCTGCCCTGGCTGGTTTCACCCTGTGATAGAGACCTCAGCCTCCTGAGCTAGGGTGATGGGCATGAGCTATTGGTTCTCTGCTAGGGTCAGAACTGTAATGACATTGAAAATACAAGTCAACTGATTATCACAAAGGGTCTTGGCAATCATATTAAGACTTGCAACAGTGGGCCTTTCAGAACCCTGTAGGACAAAAGTTGATAATGCTAGAGTCTGAGAGGCTGGGCTAATGGATGTGTTACACTTGAACCTTGAGGTCTGACTCCAATTCTGGTGTACAACAGCAGAGCCACTCAGCTCAAGGCAAACACTCTACCACTTAACCCACAGTGCCACATTGGGTTTTTTGATGGTTCATTGGAGGTAAGAGTCTAACAGGCTTTCCTTCCCTAGGCTATCTTCAAACTGTGATCTTCAGATCACAGCCTTCTAAGAAAGTAGGTTTCCAGAGCCACTGGAATCTGGCGTATTGTTTTTGCCAGACCTAGGCTTGAAATTAGGGACTGGGTACTGTTTCTGAGCTTCTTTTTCTCAAGGTTTGCCCTCTACCACTTGAGCCACACCATAGCTTCTGGATTTTTCTGAGTATGTGGGACTGAGGATTGAAACCCTGGCATTCATGCATGCTGAGAAAGCTCTCTACCACTTAGCCACATTCCCAGCCCCAACCTCATGATTTTATCCCTCAACTTGCCTGTCCACAAGAAAAGGCTTCTGCGTATAAGTCATATAAATAAATCCCTATAGGAAGTTGTCCAAAGATAAATAAGACAAAGCTCATACTGGGGACAGACTCTAATGATGTGATGACTTGACAAATGCCTCCATTTAATTATGTATCATGTTTCAACACTTAATAAAGTATTAATGAAAAATGAGTCAATGTACTAAATTATTTTGTATAATTTTATAATAGATGTACAAAACATAATTAATATTATGTGTATAATAATACTAAATACAATAAACAATAAAATGAATAAAATAATATTAAATACATCAATAATAATAATCATAATATCAAATAAACATACATATGTACCTATATATCATATATTACACATGTATACAAGTATTTTTTCTATTGCAGGGCCTTAATTCAGGTCCTGGAAAATCTAGCTTGAAAATCATTTCCTCAAGAAGAGTGCACTTAGCCTTCAACCATGGTGCAAAAGTGTTACTTAGACAGTGAGCTCAAATCCCAGCAATGGCAGAAATACCGGCCCCAGTTACAAGACAGTGACTTAATATATGTAACAGAAGCAGTTATGTTTATTCAGTTCCATACTGAACCTTAAAAAATATCAGTGTAGAATTTTGTACAGCTACTCAGACATCCTTCCCTTACCCCCAAAGTGCTTTTTGAGCACTACATAATTTTTGTACATTTTTTACTGTAAAAATGTTGTACAGAGGGGTCACAGTTAGATGAGCAAAGTAATGAGTACATTTCCTATTGAGCATTGTTGCCTCCTCATTTATTTTCACCCTACCATCCCTTCCCTCCAATCTTCACAACTAACTTTTCCTGTCGAGGTCAGTGACTTAATTATTTATTTTTGGCTTGGCATGGGGTTTGAACTCAAGTAGTGGCAATGCTGCACCTTCTGTCATATTGCTACACTTTCATCAAGACTCTGAATTCAAATCCCAGGATAGGAAAGAAAACCGGTAGAAATTCCAAACCAGGGAGCTTTATTATTTCAATTTAGTTAGTTAGTAAGTTAATTAATTAATTAATTAGTTCATTAATTTTGCCAACCCCGGGGCTTGAATTCAGGTCATGGCAACTCTGACTGAGCTTCACTCTCCCTAGGATGGGGTGCAGCCTCGGGACCCACAGCCTATCCTGGGACCCTAGGCCCAGAGGGCTTGCAGGAAGAAAAAAAAGCAGAACAGCACAAAAAGTGGTGAGCTGTAGAGGGCTCAGGGTTTTATAATTTTTTTTGCACGGTGACCATCCTGGGTCT